>NC_143027.1:73090000-73147500 GCF_057628025.1 Oncorhynchus mykiss | reverse complement strand
TTGTCTCTACTGTATTGTCTTGTCTCTACTGTATTGCCTTTACTGTATTGTCTTGTCTCTACTGTATTGTCTTGTCTCTACTGTATTGCCTTTACTGTATTGTCTTGTCTCTACTGTATTGTCTTGTCTCTACTGTATTGCCTTTACTGTATTGTCTTGTCTCTACTGTATTGTCTTGTCTCTACTGTATTGCCTTTACTGTATTGTCTTGTCTCTACTGTATTGTCTTGTCTCTACTGTATTGTCTCTACTGTATTGTCTTGTCTCTACTGTATTGTTTCTACTGTATTGTCTTGTCTCTACTGTATTGTCTTGTCTCTAGTGCATTGTCTTGTCTCTACTGTATTGTCTTGTCTCTACTGTATTGTTTCTACTGTATTGTCTTGTCTCTACTGTATTGTTTCTACTGTATTGTCTTGTCTCTACTGTATTGCCTTTACTGTATTTTATTGTCTCTACTGTATTGTTTCTACTGTATTGTCTTGTCTCTACTGTATTGCCTTTACTGTATTTTATTGTCTCTACTGTATTGTTTCTACTGTATTGTCTTGTCTCTACTGTATTGTTTCTACTGTATTGTCTTGTCTCTACTGTATTGTTTCTACTGTATTGTCTTGTCTCTACTGTATTGCCTTTACTGTATTTTATTGTCTCTACTGTATTGTTTCTACTGTATTGTCTTGTCTCTACTGTATTGTCTTGTCTCTACTGTATTGTTTCTACTGTATTTTCTTGTCTCTACTGTATTGTCTTGTCTCTACTGTATTGTCTTGTCTCTACTGTATTGTTTCTACTGTATTGTCTTGTCTCTACTGTATTGCCTTTACTGTATTGTCTTGTCTCTACTGTATTGTTTCTACTGTATTTTCTTGTCTCTACTGTATTGTCTTGTCTCTACTGTATTGTCTTGTCTCTACTGTATTGTTTCTACTGTATTGTCTTGTCTCTACTGTATTGCCTTTACTGTATTGTCTTGTCTCTACTGTATTGTTTCTACTGTATTGTCTTGTCTCTACTGTATTGTATTGTCTCTACTGTATTGTCTTGTCTCTATTGTATTGTATTGTCTTGTCTCTACTGTATTGTCTTGTCTCTACTGTATTGTATTGTCTCTACTGTATTGCATTGTCTCTACTGTATTGTCTTGTCTCTACTGTATTGTCTTGCCTCTACTGTATTGTCTGGTCTCCACTGTATTGTCTTTACTGTATTGTCTTGTCTCTACTGTATTGTCTTTACTGTATTGTCTTGTCTCTACTCTATTGTCTCTACTGTATTGTCTTGTCTCTACTGTATTGTCTCTGCTGTATTGTCTTGTCTCTACCATATTGTCTTGTCTCTACTCTATTGTCTCTACTGTATTGTCTTGTCTCTACTGTATTGTCTCTGCTGTATTGTCTTGTCTCTACCATATTGTCTTGTCTCTACTGTATTGTCTCTACTGTATTGTCTTGTCTCTACTGTATTGCCTTAACTGTATTGTCTTGTCTCTACTGTATTGTCTTGTCTCTACTGTATTGTTTCTACTGTATTGTCTTGTCTCTACTGTATTGTCTTGTCTCTACTGTATTGTTTCTACTGTATTGTCTTGTCTCTACTGTATTGTTTCTACTGTATTGTCTTGTCTCTACTGTATTGCCTTTACTGTATTGTCTTGTCTCTACTGTATTGTCTTGTCTCTACTGTATTGTTTCTACTGTATTTTCTTGTCTCTACTGTATTGTCTTGTCTCTACTGTATTGTCTTGTCTCTACTGTATTGTTTCTACTGTATTGTCTTGTCTCTACTGTATTGCCTTTACTGTATTGTCTTGTCTCTACTGTATTGTTTCTACTGTATTGTCTTGTCTCTACTGTATTGTCTTGTCTCTACTGTATTGTCTTGTCTCTACTGTATTGTCTTGTCTCTACTGTATTGTTTCTACTGTATTGTCTTGTCTCTACTGTATTGTTTCTACTGTATTGTCTTGTCTCTACTGTATTGTTTCTACTGTATTGTCTTGTCTCTACTGTATTGTCTTGTCTCTAGTGCATTGTCTTGTCTCTACTGTATTGTCTTTACTGTATTGTCTTGTCTCTACTGTATTGTCTTGTCTCTACTGTATTGTCTTGTCTCTACTGTATTTTCTTGTCTCTACTGTATTGTCTTGTCTCTAGTGCATTGTCTTGTCTCTACTGTATTGTTTCTACTGTATTGTCTTGTCTCTACTGTATTGTCTTTACTGTATTGTCTAGTCTCTACTGTATTGTCTTGTCTCTACTGTATTGTCTTGTCTCTACTGTATTGTCTTGTCTCTACTGTATTGTCTTGTCTCTAATGTATTGTCTTGTCTCTAGTGCATTGTCTTGTCTCTACTGTATTGTCTTGTCTCTAGTGCATTGTCTTGTCTCTACTGTATTGTCTTGTCTCTACTGTATTGTTTCTACTGTATTGTCTTGTCTCTACTGTATTGTCTTGTCTCTACTGTATTGTTTCTACTGTATTGTCTTGTCTCTACTGTATTACCTTTACTGTATTTTCTTGTCTCTACTGTATTGTTTCTACTGTATTGTCTTGTCTCTACTGTATTGCCTTTACTGTATTGTCTTGTCTCTACTGTATTGTCTTGTCTCTACTGTATTGTTTCTACTGTATTGTCTTGTCTCTACTGTATTGCCTTTACTGTATTGTCTTGTCTCTACTGTATTGTTTCTACTGTATTGTCTTGTCTCTACTGTATTGTCTTGTCTCTACTGTATTGTCTTGTCTCTACTGTATTGTTTCTACTGTATTGTCTTGTCTCTACTGTATTGTCTTGTCTCTAGTGCATTGTCTCTTCTCTACTGTATTGTTTCTACTGTATTGTCTTGTCTCTACTGTATTGTCTTGTCTCTACTGTATTGTCTTGTCTCTACTGTATTGTCTTGTCTCTACTGTATTTTCTTGTCTCTACTGTACTGTCTTGTCTCTAGTGCATTGTCTTGTCTCTACTGTATTGTCTTTACTGTATTGTATTGTCTTTACTGTATTGTCTTGTCTCTACTGTATTGTCTTGTCTCTACTGTATTGTCTTGTCTCTAGTGCATTGTCTTGTCTCTACTGTATTGTCTTGTCTCTACTGTATTGTCTTTACTGTATTGTCTTGTCTCTACTGTATTGTCTTGTCTCTAGTGCATTGTCTTGTCTCTACTGTATTGTCTTGTCTCTAATGCACTGTCTTGTCTCTACTGTATTGTCTTGTCTCTAGTGCATTGTCTTGTCTCTACTGTATTGTCTTGTCTCTAGTGCATTGTCTTGTCTCTACTGTATTGTCTTGTCTCTAGTGCATTGTCTTGTCTCTACTGTATTGTCTTGTCTCTAGTGCATTGTCTTGTCTCTACTGTATCGTCTTGTCTCTAGTGCATTGTCTTGTCTCTACTGTATTGTCTTGTCTCTCCTGTATTGTCTTGTCTCTCTTGTATCGTATTGTCTCTACTGTATTGTCTTGTCTCTACTGCATTATCTTGTCTCTACTGTATTGTCTTGTCTCTACTGTATTTTCTTGTCTCTACGGTATTGTCTTTACTGTATTGTCTTGTCTCTACTGTATTGTCTTTACTGTATTGTCTTGTCTTTACTGTATTGTCTTTACTGTATTGTCTTGTCTCTACTGTATTGTCTTGTCTCTACTGTATTGTCTTTACTGTATTGTCTTGTCTCTACTGTATGGTCTCTACTGTATTGTCTTGTCTCTAGTGCATTGTCTTGTCTCTACTGTATTGTCTTGTCTCTAGTGCATTGTCTTGTCTCTACTGTATTGTCTTGTCTCTATGGAACAGGTTCTAATCTAAATGCTTAAACTTAATGTTTCTTACATAAAAAGATTTTCAGTAAGCTGATTTGGACAGTGAATCTTGTTAAAACAATTACAATCAGCCAAAATATATTTTTATAAGACAAGATTGTAAAACATGACATTGAATGCCTAAAATTGATTTGACATCAGATTATCTATGTTTGACTTGACCTGAGCAATGTCTTCCCTGTACATCAGCATCACCACGTCATACTACATATGTTTTTTGTTGCCCTGGTTTGGTGTAAAAATCCTTTTCCTCCTGCTCTAAATTATGGATCAGCTTTAAAATGCAGATAAAACTTTTATTGGGCGGTGCAGTATAGGACAGCGGCGGTGTTTGTCTGACCGGCCTGCTGACAAAGAGGCAGTTTCCTGCATATTGCATGGCTCTTAACAGCGGTGGGGCCAAGCCAGCCCGTTAACGTGTCTCCTCACATCCCGTTTGCAGCGGGAGATGGACAGCCGAGGGATGCCTCCTCACTACATGAAGCAGCCTGGTTCCTTACTTCTAATGTGTTGTGACAATCTGGGAGCGCTTCCTCATTCTCTCACCCTGCCTCAGGCTGCTGGGGCTGGATCAGGCTGCTTCCCCTGGCTGGGAGTGGGTCAGAAGGACAATAGCAGCCTGCAACAGGAGCCAGTCTGGCCCAGGATGTCCCTTGAGCGGGCAGGTTGGAGGGTGGGCAGGTGATCCTGTGCTCTCCCCTCATGCTCATGGAGAACATGCCAGACTGACACTCTGGAGGAGGCAGACAGCAAAGTTCACCACCTCATTCAGCATTCACCTTTTCAGACGCCTGCCTCTTTTAAACGTCACAAAGTAGGGCAGAAAACATCAACCAAACGAGCAAATAAATAAATGATAAGAGAAAAACAAGCGGGCCTTGGTTGCTGGGAGGGGAGTCGGGCCTTGGAGTCTGTGGATAAAAGGCACTTTGTAGGGGTGTGATTTGTTCTGTCCAATACCCACATCTCCCTCTCTTGGCCCCCTTCGCTTTCTTCTAATCAAGCAGTCTCTAATTTGGGTTCCAAGTCCAGCACCAGGGAAAAGAAGGAGGCTTGTTACTTTGAAGAGTCCCTGGTGAGTAACGCAGATAAAAGATTCAGGCACAAAAAAGGAGAAAAGGAACGAACGGGGGTGAAGAGAGAAAAATCACAAGGCACCCTATTCTGTCCCTTCCTTTGGTTAGGACAGCTGAGCCATTATGACCCAATCTGAAAGACTTATTTTTTTACACCAGAACACTGCAATTTCTTTGTCCCTCCATCAGTCAGCTATTGTGGATCCTCCCATATGCTGCCAGCCCATCCTAAGTAAATTAAGACTTGTCTAAATGCTGCAATTGTTCGGGGCTGTGTCCGGACAAACACTGCACATAGCTAGCATGCCTGGCGTGCTGAAGGCAGGAGCTGACTGGGATGCTCATCCACATGAGAAAAGGTAACACCGCTGGCTGAATGTATGCACTGCACTGCACAGACACAGGCACGCACGCACGGGCACACGCACACACACGCACACACACGCACACACACGCACACAGTATACACAGTACACACAGTACACACAGTACACACAGGGTGATGATTCTGTAGCGCTGGTGTGTTCAGTGCAATACAATTTGTAACACTAATATGAACTCAGTAGTCCTCTGACCCCATGTTCATGTCTTCTAAAGAAGAAATAAATACAAGGATACAATTGAATTACTGCTAATGGAATCTAGTACTGCTTCCTGTAGCCTTGCAATGAAATAATTTTTCGGGGCAGAGACCTTGCTCCAAAAGCAATTAAATCCTAATTTTGAATCAACACAAATACAAGTTTGCACATACAAACACAAACAAATACACACACACACACAACAGAATGTTTACCAGTAAAAATGATGGTGCGGATGACTATGCCTTTCAAATACCATTCATATATTAATGTTGTCAGTAAATCTACATTAATATTATACATTGTGACTGCTAAAACAAAATATTTGTCATGTGTAGCCTAAATAATCCATAGGATAAAACAACTGGCTATGAGCCTGCTAAGCAAGCACAACCAGAGACAACAAAAGGGTATTTGACGGGCTACAGAGATTTGACTTAACCTTAACTATGTTTTAGGCTTGTATATACGCTTGTTCAGAAATGCTCTAAGGCCATATGTGTTTCAAGTAAAAACGGTATTAAAGTACCTGGGTGCGCGAGTCAGAACGAACAGAGACAATATGAGTAGCAGCTGTTTTACCTGGCCTGCTGCCTCTGTGATGATATAAAACTGTTCATCCTGCCATTAAACCATCATTAACAAGCATGAGTAAGGACACACCAACATGTCAGGCTATGGCAGCCCAGACCATCAATCCTCACAGCCTTAGATACTGGACTACATGGCCATGAATTCCCCATGGAGTGGTTATCCATCAGCAGGGAACTGCTAGAAACAGACACCATCTAAAACCACTGGGAAGTGTTTGCTTATGCTGATGTGAGTATACTGTACTAAACTCATTTGGTTGCAGTGTGTGTGTTAATTCTATATCCCACAACGACGGAAGAGGCCTGACGTTCACACTGAACACTAATGCAGGCTAATAATACAACGACAGAAGAGACCTGACGTTCACACTGAACACTAATGCAGGTTAATAATACAACGACAGAAGAGGCCTGACGTTCACACTGAACACTAATGCAGGCTAATAATACAACGACAGAAGAGACCTGACGTTCACACTGAACACTAATGCAGGTTAATAATACAACGACAGAAGAGACCTGACGTTCACACTGAACACTAATGCAGGCTAATAATACAACGACAGAAGAGGCCTGACGTTCACACTGAACACTAATGCAGGCTAATAATACAACGACAGAAGAGGCCTGACGTTCACACTGAACACTAATGCAGGCTAATAATACAACGACAGAAGAGGCTTGCCTCTTCAGTGTAATTATGCTAATGTGAAAGCCTCAGCACTCCACGGTGTATCAGTGGCATCGGACGAGGTACTTCATCAGAGCTCGACGATAGCAGCCTTACAGACCTGAACAGATACGACTGAACACTGATAACAGACTGCTATCTTCACAGAGGGAACCATTATCCCACCCAGAGACGAGACAGTTCAGTCTGTGTTTTCAACAGGAACCATTATCGAAGCTGAGGACGAACTGTAATTAAAGGGATCTGTAGAGCGCTGACCACACTGACAAGTCATGTGACAAAGCTTGAAGCACACAACGAGATACACTAGATTTTCTCCATCATCCAGTCATCCCTCATGACGTGTATGGTAATGACCTCTTCCTGCTTTCATGTAAGGAGAAGCACTTCTAGTCCAGGTTTATTATAAAATGCTACAAAACACTGATCAACTTTCAGGGCCTCCCTCCCTCACATCGGAGTTGTCTAGAGAACAACAAAAGGAGCTCTCGGTCTGAACAATGGTCAGGAAAACCTTGGAACGGAAGGGAATGTGTGTTTTCTTGCATTGAACCAATTCACTGGTCTTGGCTATAACTTCATGCATCTACACTGGTTTATTTAGAACCATAATATGAGGGATTGCATCTCATGTTCTTTTCTTTCTGTCAGGTGTCAGTGTGCAGCGGTGAGGACGGAGTCAGGCGCAGGACACAGAACTGAGTAAAATAACGTTCTTCACTCGAAAAGAAACAACCATAAAATTCCTCGTAGGGAAAACACACCATGACACAGCATTCCAATAACACTCAACAAGGAACAAACACGCACAAAACATATTGGGAACCAGAGGGTTAAATAGGGAAAATAATTCTAAGGTAATGGGAACCAGCTGTGTACAATCAAGACAAAACAAATAGGAAAAGAAACGTAGATTGGTGGCAGCTAGAAAGCCGGTGATGACGACCGCCGAACGCCGCCCGAACAAGGAGAGGCACCAACTTCGGCGGAAGTCGTGACACTTTCACAAATGTTGTCCTTGATTTCTAAAGATGTTGTTTACTCCATGTGTAACTCGGTGTTGTCTTTTCACACTGCTATGCTTTATCTTGGCCAGGTCAAAGTTGCAAATGAGAACTTGTTCTCAACTAGCCTACCTGGTTAAATAAAGGTGAAATAAAAATAAAAAATAAATGTTGACTGTGTGTGTGTGTGTGTGTGTGTGTGTGTGTGTGCGTGTGTGTGTGTGTGTGTGTGTGTGTGTGTGTGTGTGTGTGTGTGTGTGTGTGTGTGTGTGTGTGTGTGTAAGTGTACATGCGTGTGTGCATGTGTGTGTGTGTATTAGAGGTCGACCGATTAATCGGCATGGTTTTCATTACAATCGGTAACCAGCCTTTTTTGGATGCCGATTATGGCCGATTACATTGCAATCCACGAGGAGACTGCATGGCAGGCTGAACACCTGTTACGCGAGTGCAGCATCAAAAGGACCTTGTGGCTGCAAGGAGCCAAGGTAAGTTGCTAGCTAGCATTAAACTTATCTTATAAAATACAATCAATCTTCACATAATCACTAGTTAACTACACATGGTTGATGATATTACTAGGCTAACTAGCTTGATCTGCGTTGCATATAATCAGTGTGGTGCCTGTTAATTTATCATCGAATCACAGCCTACTTCAACTTTGCCAAACGGGTGATGATTTAACAAAAGCGCATTCGCAAAAAAGCACAATCGTAGCTAACCATAAACATCCATGCCTTTCTTAAAATCAATACACAAGTATATTTTTATAAACCTGCATATGTAGTTAAAAATAAAAATACATTAATGTTAGCAGGCAATATTAACTAGCAGGCAATATTAACTAGCAAGCAATATTAACTAGCAGGCAATATTAACTTACATAAATATGACATAACATTGAAGGTTGTGCAATATAACAGCAATATTTAGACTTAGGGATGCCACCTGTTAGATAACATACGGAACGGTTCCATATTTCACTGAAAGAATAATTGTTTTGTTTTCGAAATGAGTGTTTACGGATTTGACCATATTAATGACCAAAGGCTGGTATTTCTGTGTGTTTATTATATTATAATTAAGTATATGATTTGGTATTTGATAGAGCAGTCTGAGTGGTGGTAGGCAGCTGCAGGCTCATAAGCATTCATTCAAACAGCATTTTAATGCGTTTGCCAGCAGCTCTTAGCATTGCTTGAAGCACTGCGCTGTTAATGACTTCAAACCTATCAACTCCTGAGATTAGGCTGGCAATACTAAAGTGCCTATTAGAACATCCAATAGTCAGGTATATGAAATACAAATGGTGTAGAGAGAAATAGTCCTATAATTCCTATAATAACTACAACCTAAAACTTCTTACTGGGAATATTGAAGACTCATGTTAAAAGGAACCCTCAGCTTTCATATGTTCTCATGTTCTGAGCTAGGAACTTAAACGTTAGCTTTCTTACATGGCACATATTGCACTTTTACTTTCTTCTTCAACACTGTGTTTTTGCATTATTTAAACCAAATTGAACATGTTTCATTATTTATCTGAGACTAAATTGATTTTATTTATGTATTATATTAAGTTAAAATAAAAGTGTTCATTGTTCATTCAGTATTGTTGTAATTGTCATGTATTACAAATATATATATAAAAATCGGCAGATTAATCGGTATCGGCTTTTTGTGGTCCTTCAATAATCGGCACCGGCTTTGGAAAATCATAATCGGCCGAACTCTAGTGTATGTGCACGCGTGTGTGTGTATGTGCGTGCGTGCGCGCGTGTGTGTGTGTATGTGCGTGCGTGTGTGTGTGTGTGTGAGCGTATGTGTGTGTGTTGTGTCTCTGTGGCTGGTGGTAGATCAGCAGAGGGGCTGGCTCCGGAGCCGTAGCACTAGAGCAGCTGTAGGGGGAAATCCAGCGTGACATGTACTAACCCAGCCCAGACATAGCAGCCAGTGCTTAAGCAGCATTACACGGCTGTGAGGATGCAATTTACTTTGCGGCTGGGAGACTGATAAATATTCCATTTACTACACTTCTATAAGTGAGAGAGGTGTATATTTGTCAATCGTTAAAATAAGGATTGCTAGTGATTCCTGGTAGTAACTTAAGATATAAATTGATTATTGCATTCTTAATAAACGGGTTACCTGTGTGTCTGTCAACCAAGAAAGAAGCTAATTATTTGTAGTAATAGTAAATATAATTTGGTAAATTAAATGTAAACACACTGAAATGTGGAAGTAAAATGTAAACATGATTTTAAGTGTGAAATGTATTAAAGTATTAAATGTGCAGCCAGTCATCCAGAGGCCCTGTCTGGTCAAAGTACCATCCCCATGCCTGGTTCCATGGCACAGGGCTTCTGCCCACACCGACACCAGCAGCGGCTGACCCAGACACCACCAAACCCACTCCTGTCTGCCTGTCTCCTCTCAAAACACAGATCCAGGAGGGAGAAAGAAAGAGCGGACAGACAGACAGACAGACAGACAGACAGACAGACAGACAGACAGACAGACAGACAGACAGACAGACAGACAGACAGACAGACACACACACAGACACACACACAGACACACACACAGACACACACACAGACACACACAGACAAGGTGTTCCTTTCTGCAGCCGACGCCACAAGCTAAATTCCTCAATTCATTAAGGGAGAAAAACAGAGAGCATTAGGCCCATACATTCATTTCGCAAATGCAGTCTGAAGAATAATGATTTACAGTGTCTCATATTTCACCTGGGTACACAGGGCCAACAGAAGACTATTGAAGTGTTGGGAGAAAAATGCAAACTGTGGCACTTTTGAATTGGGAGAATTGGAAGGATATTTCAGTGTGTGATGGGTTGAGGTGCTCTCTCCCTCTGCTCTAAATAGAGGTTTCACTATCAAACATACACAGCTCTCTCCTCAAAATACACATAGCTGTATAACACAGATTCACTAGGTCATTTAGTCTTCGTGACAGTCACATTTACCACCTTACATTCAATTCCACTAAGAAGCAATTTATAATATTTTGAGAGAGATTTTTTTATGTTTATGCACTGTTTATTAGTGACATTTTTAGTTTTTACTGCACATGGTGTGAGTATTTTGTGTGAGTATTTTGAAAAAGGGTAGTATTTTAGAGCTGGAAACTAAAGGTAAAGGATTTATATTGATGGGGTTTCACAAAGAAAGTAGTAGTAAGAAACATGAAATGACAATGTTTTCCTGTGCCGATAAAAATTTGCTCCCACTTGTGATTCCGCGTGTATTTACAGATATAGTGTGGAATCTCCTTTGGCATTCGCTCTAGACTTTATTAGAGCCATTAAGAATGAAGCTGAATGTTAAATATAATAATCATGTTTTGAAGTAAACCCAGCTGGCTGAACAACCCCAGCTCTGTGTGCACACAGTGCACACTCTCTGGGGGAGAGGACTACTATGGGAGAAGCAAGGCCAGGTAGGAGCAGCATCAAATCAGTCTCAGCTGCGGCCCTGCCCGGCCCCGCTCCTCGCTCTACCCTTAAAGAGCTTCTACTTATCTGTCTGCCACAGGACTGTCAATGTGCACCCCGCCACTGTCACGTAGACAGCATTCACAAATTGATTATGAAAGTGCAAGAGGCTTGATTTTAGTTTATATAGAATTGAAGCTGCCATTTTAACGCAAATGTACAATGCTTAACTTCATTTTTTATCAAACCTTCCGAGAAAATGAATGCAGTTTGTGTTCCAATTTAACTACCACATTTTTTCTTCAGTTGAATAAATGCTTTGCCGTTTTTTTCGGGGGGCTGTCGGACACTGGACGGCTACAGGGAAAGTTAAACAGTCCTGCAGTGTGTGGGTCTCAAAGGCCCTGATTGAGTATACATGAAAGCCACACTGCACAGGGAGAGCTTATTTGACCAAGCCTTTCCCCCATAAACCTGCATTCACATTCCAATGGAATTTACATTAAATACATGCACATCACCTGAATTCTTCAACTGACATATGTGAGGCACGGAGAGAGGCTAGCTAAAATCACTCCGGTTTTCCTCCAAAATATCAGCCTAAAACACAAAAAAAAGTCAATGTTTTATTGTATAAAGGAGGGTATGGCTTGTAATGATTCAATTAAATTAAACAACCACAATAGGCACCTCCCCATCATTGACCATTTAAAACGATTTACAAACATAAACAGTACAGCCAGAATGAAGGACAGGAGTACTGGAAACATACTATAGTGTATGAGATCTCTCTGCCGTTGTGGCACAGCTTTCACAGAAAGAGATTCTCTTTGAAGGACCATAATTAAAACAGCCATGTCCCAGGTCTCTCTATCTTTCTCTGTGCTCTCTCTCTCCTCTCCCTCTATCTTGCTTTCTTCCTCTCTCCCTCCCTCCCTCTCCCTCCCTCTCACTCTTCCCCCCCACACCTCCCTCTCTTGCTCTGTGGTTTTGTTCAGGAGATCTCATTTCCCTTCTCACCGTTCCTCATGATTGACAGCTAAGCTCAGGTATGAAAACAAACAGTTACCCCTGGAATCGGCTGGTGAAAAGTAATCCACCACTAATACTCCTTCACAAACCGTTCCCTCCCTCTCTCTTCCTGCAGCTGTTAATCTCTCACAGCTTAAAGGACAAGGCTGATAAACATCTGACATCATTACACCCAAATCATTCTATTCTCTATGTCTCTGTTAAGCATACTTCCTATCCTGTATTGATGGAAACAGTTCAAACTGTCTCCATTTTACTGGAAGTACCAGTATCAGTTTAACCACAGACCCATTCTAGTGCAGGAAAGCACATGACAATACACTATAACTATGTACGTGAGGCACTAAATGCTTGGTTGCGTAGAACTGGGTGTAAGATAAAGGAAAGCCAACCTCAGATGATTTGATACCATTGTTTTGTTTACTGTACTTTGTGTTTTACCCCGAGAGCATAATGTAGTCTGGGCATGTCTGAACACAAATGCATAGTGTAAAAGAATGCACTTCTTTTCATTGGTGAAGTGAAGCCTTCGGTCAAAATTCTGTTCCACCTATTGTCTTCTCCTGTGTGATAATTCCACTGCGAGTCTTAACCCAGCAGATTCCTCCTTTTGCAACTACAACAGTACGACAAGGTGACAGGTTCATAAGGTGGAAAATATGGAAAGCAGTTGAGCAAAAACTACAGAGACTTTTAGATTCTCTACTGCTGATTCAAAGGAAGGCAGCCTTGTGAGGAAAGAAACGTGCAAATTACCAGTCTTTCGGTTCAAAAGGGACAGAATTTTATATTTCATTAATTTATCTTTTAACATCAAAAGCAATCTTTTGTAACTACGGAACAATGCCACAAAGGATGTAGTCTAGGTAGAATGTACAATGCCATTGGTTCCAGATTTAATGTCCGCTGAGTAGAGAATGAGTATCAAGGCCACTGAGGCAGTAGGTAGCTTTTACAGATGTTAGCCTTTATCCAGCGCTGTCCTCCGTTAACTTAAACCTACCGGCATGCTTACCCTTTGTATGGATTTTAACCTAACAATTAATACTCTGATTCATCATAACACTTTAGATCCTAATCAGAAGGTGTTTTCTGCTTGGTGTCTTTGTTTGTGTTTTAATTAGGAGGACCTTGTGTGTCTCCAACCCTGGGCTTCTTTTTAATTGCCAGTATTTACATCCGGCAGACTTCAAACGCAGAAAGAGACATTTGTAAGGGGGAGCACAAAGCAGTCCTTTGAAATGTCTACAGTCATATGAAATGGCAGGCTAATTAAAAACCTTAGACAGCCTGCCGGTGTGATATGAAAAGTAGTTATATTTCTAGGTCTAGTGTTCACTGTGTCTCCTTGCATGTGAGTCAACAAAGGCCACAGTGGGCATTATCAGGCTCCCTCCCCACCTGTTTACACCGCTGTGGAATAACCTCACCCTTACCATTTATCAAACAGAAAAATGCCCTGTAATTTAAATAGATCTGCTTTCAAAAGGCTAAATCATTTTAAACATTTGTTCCACTGCACTTTGATCTACAGGGTCAGCTACAATGAATCTGGTTTACCAAGACATGATTCATATTTCAGCTCATTAAGGTTATTGACCATGAATATACTTATTACAACATGCATTAGTTATTGTCTTCCCTGGCACACAGAGAACATGTCATCCCATAATTAAAACCAAGGACAAATATTATTTATGATTGCCAACCATATGATTAAAAGAGCTATTAAAGTGGGAGTACATCATAAAAAAATGCTAAACATTTCCAGTGCACGCGCTAGCAGAATGCTACTTTCAGATGTCTTTGAATAGTTCTGATGACTACAATTGTGCATGATGAGCAGAGCAGCATCGTCTTTGTTCAGCTTAAATGACGTGGATATATAGATATGAGTATATTCATGTAAATATTAATAATACAATCATTAATATACACCATTTTGTGTTGTGAGATACAGACTTGAGAGTATGGGCGTTGGCAGGGAAGTGAGTGATAGAGAAAAGAAGGAAAGGTAGAGAGAGAGAGAGAGTGAGAGAGAGAGAGAGAGAGAGAGGGGTAGAGAGAGAGAGAGAGAGAGAGAGAGAGAGAGAGAGAGAGAGAGAGAGAGAGAGAGAGAGAGAGAGAGAGGTAGAGCCTGGTGTTATCAGACAGCTGGTATTGTGCCTTCCTCTCCGCTAGCTACATAAACACCTTTTTAGTAACAGTCAGTGCTAGGAACTGGACCTGCAAAAAACCCAGCCGCCTGCCCAGCTCAGGCCCACCTTCCCCGTGCATAAATACAGATTTGGAGGGAGAGCTGGGCTGTGCAGGGCGTTCGCTACCAGACTCAAGGCAGAATTCCTTTTAGATGTGAGAGACCTAGAAGAGAGAGGGCTCTCCTCGTCTCTGCACTTTCCTTCCTCTCTCTTCTTTCCTCTCTCTTCTCTCTTGACATGAACCCACTGCATGAGTAGGAAGAAGTGTCTCTAGTCTTATAGTTTTATATAGCAGACCACTGCCTAGTCTCTAACAGTAAACCACAGACACAAACAAAATTACAGACTTGGAAATGGGGTTGGAATTTAAAGAGAGGGCTCTGGACAGAGGCATTTTGACATAACAGATAAGGAAAGTGCAGAAAATAACTAGGGAAGGCAGCCAAGAGCTTTTGTCTAATTTCAGAGTGCAAGCCTGTTTCTTAGATTATGTATAGATTATGTATGTCTGATAGGAATAGAAGGATTTGTTAATCTCACTTTAAGACAGTCTTTACAAGAGAGCGCTGCGGTTGTGAGTGACCTCAGCATCAAGCTTACCTTTAACTTCTCCCAGAAGATCACCGGTGTCGAGCCTTTCCATCTTCTCTTTCCAGTCTTTTGACAGAAGTGTTTCCATGCAACTGGATTCTGAAAGACATGGGAAAGAAAAGAGACCTTTTAAAATACTTTCATTTTAAAATTCACCTCTCCAACGGATTTCTTTCAGGAAAGGGTACGTCAAATCCAAATTCGATTTTTATGTATTTTGATTTTTACGATAATATTTTGAAGGTTCCAATTTCATTAATGTAATTTCCATTTGAATTGAATTACTGGTATTTGTTTAACAATGAAAAGCAGCCTGAACTTTTTCTTCTCATAACAGAATGGAGGAAATATGTTTCTAAAGAGAGGTGCTTTCTCTGTTGTCATTCACATGCCAAGAGTGTCAGTTTCTCACGCATGCCTCAGCACTCCAGTAATACTAACACAACTAACACACCCATCAACACTCCTTGTCAAATCTAGCTGTGTATGTTAATGTCCTGTCCCCAATGGTCAAAATAAAACATTGACAGCTTCTTGGTTAAAACAAGACAATGTCACTTGTCATTCAGAATTAATATTATTAATTACAACTAAAAACCATTCACTTCTTTCCCAACTGAATAGCTCTAATTACTGATGGTTGATTAAAACACATTCACTCTTGAGCACTCATTGAAGATGGTAAAATGTTAGACAGAGAGATGGGGTGAGAGAGGGGGAGACAGTCAGTATAGCCATGGTAAGGCGAGAGACAGTGCAGAGACATTAAGAAGGAGGTAAGGGTTGAGACAGGGTGTGTCCAAGCGTTCTCCCAGCCGCCAGTGATGAAAACAATTAACATTTGTCCGGCTGACAATGAATCAGTGGAGGAATGGCTGGAATCTGCCATGCTGTCGTTGGGGTAGCTGATAAAGAACACACTGCTGGCCCAGCCGACCCGGGCCTCGCCGGTCCCCGCACTGCGCAGAGGTCAGCCTGTTCCCATCAAACACCACCCACCCACCCTCTCTCCTCCCATCCCCTCCACCTCCCTCCCCAAGCCAAACTGTAGGCTCCCAGGCACGCTGCCCGCCGTCTGAACTGCACAAAGACAGCCAGGCCAGTATACCAAGATCCAGGATGAGCACTAAGCAGGGCCCTGCTGTCTGTCTGTCTGTCTGTCTGTCTGTGTGTCTGTGTGTCTGTGTGTCTGTCTGTCTATCTATCTATCTGTCTCTCTCCTACTCACAGTGGGGCTGTCACTGTGGATGCCTGACTTACCCATGAGAGCAGTCCTAGATCTCCTCTCATACCTTCATACTGCTGGTTAAGTCTTGATAGATAGTTAAAACTGCATGTCAACTGTTCCGGAATGATGTCTACTCTCTAGTAAATATAGAACCATGCTGCTGTTGTTTCTAAGTCGGGCTCCGTGTTAACTGACAGGACTGTTCCTGAAAACAGGAGCCCTAAACAGATTGTCTTCAAGTCATGTTGCCTGAAGATGACAACATGGAGTGTAAGACAGGGTTTGTTCACCCTGAAAGGGAGTAAAGGGCAAACAGCAAACGCAGACATTGTTGCAGTTCACAGAAAGCCCTGGGGCTCCATCAGGAATGGTTTAACCACTCTCCTGACAATGGCTCATTTGAGGTCTGCTTCTGCCAACTAAAGGGTATCATTCATAAGAACATACTTCTGGATGCCTTCAGGGATTGTCTTAGGAGTGCTTTGTGTTTTCAGGTTATAGTAGTCATCACATGCTCTGGAGGCAGTGGAACGAACAGAATACAATTATCATCTAGATCAAGATCTGTTGTGTAAAGATGTATCATTATACAATACATTTGATATTTCATTTAATTGTTAATGTTTCAGATATACTAACTTACATTACACTGTACAAAATAGGAGACATGCGAGAGAGAAAGAGAGCGAGAGAACAAGAGAGAGAGAGAGAGAGAGAGAGAGAGAGAGAGAGGGAGATCCTAAATGGTTTGGATCATTCTCCCATTATTATCGACTCTCTTCCTCTGAGTGAGGAAGAGAGAGGATTTAGAAAGTAAACAGTTTAGAAAGTACACAGCTGATGATTCCTTTTATCTGGGGTGTAATGTCTTCACCCTTCACTTCCACAATCCAAACATGATACCTCACTATGAAAACACATCAAGTTCAGAGGGACTGGGAGGCTGGGAGTAATAGGGGCTCAATGGTTAGCCTGCCTCTGTTTAACGTTGGCTTTCAAAAAGATCAAGTGGAGTGGCCATTTTGTTTGATTGTCCACTTCCTCCGTGGCAGAGAGGCCAACAGGACATCACAGGCTCAGGTCATTATAACATTACTTCTGCTTTATTGACTTTCCAATCCCCAACTCACAGTTTGTCCCCCTGACCCGGGATGAGAGAGGTGCAGTGTGTGTGTGTGTGTGTGTGTGTGTGTGTGTGTGTGTTGACTCCCTGCTTCCCCGCCTGGCAGTGGGATCACAGACACACAGGGGATGAGGGCAGGGGGAGTGACTGAGCTCCGGTCCTCTTCCATGGGCCTCACCCCTGGGTGAGCAAGCTTCCTCTCCCTCCCGGACATATCCCCATCAACACACTCCCCCAGATAACAGCCCTCCCTCAGTATAGATACACAACAACATCAACACACTCCCCCAGATAACAGCCCTCCCTCAGGAGAGATGCACAACAACAGCAATACACTCCCCCAGATAACAGCCCTCCCTCAGTACAGATACACAACAACATCAACACACTTCCCCAGATAACAGCCCTCCCTCAGTATAGATACACAACAACATCAATACACTCCCCCAGATAACAGCCCTCCCTCAGTATAGATACACAACAACATCAATACACTCCCCCAGATAACAGCCCTCCCTCAGTATAGATACACAACAACATCAATACACTCCCCCAGATAACAGCCCTCCCTCAGTACAGATACACAACAACAGCAATACACTCCCCCAGATAACAGCCCTCCCTCAGTACAGATACACAACAACATCAATACACTCCCCCAGATAACAGCCCTCCCTCAGTATAGATACACAACAACATCAATACACTCCCCCAGATAACAGCCCTCCCTCAGTACAGATACACAACAACATCAACACACTCCCCCAGATAACAGCCCTCCCTCAGTACAGATACACAACAACAGCAATACACTCCCCCAGATAACAACCCTCCCTCAGTAGATACACAACAACAGCAATACACTCCCCCAGATAACAGCCCTCCCTCAGTACAGATACACAACAACAGCAATACACTCCTCTACCGACCGCAGAAATAAAATGTTTTATTTATTTATTTTATTTTAATACACAAACACACACTCACAAACTCATGTTAATATATACACACTTGCTTTCACACAAACCCACACACAGATGTATGTACATACACACACATCACCACAGATGCTGCTCCAGCACTTGATCATTAAGGAATGCACCAACTGTTGTAGATAATATGGTGCCAGCTCCCATTCTACTCCATCCCTCCCACTTTTCCCTCCTCCTCTCCCCTCCCCTCCCCTGAGAGTGGCTGCTCCCTGACTCCTCCATACTGCACCTCCATCCCGAACCCTGGGCCAGACACAGCCTGCCAAGCCCTCACACAAGACAGCCTACAGCTGGAATGTGTAAGAGAGCCTGCCTGCCTGCGCTTTCTCTTTTCCACCTGGGAGAGTGAATAATGGCCTGGATTAGTGTATAAAATAACTTAGAAACACCTTTCAATGCTCCAACAGCTTAGAACCAAATAGGCATACCCAAATGAAAATATTGCTGTTATAATTTTCATGCAGGCATACTTTAGGAAAACACACACAAAATGGCTCAGTCGTCTGGCTTATTTCACAGCAGTCTTCGAAAGGCTAAACCATTTTTAGAGGAATTTAGATTAATAGTAGTGTGTGTGTGTGTTTTTGTGTGTGTGTGTGTGTGTGTGCTGTTTTAATTTCTCAAATTCCTGTCCGTCTTCTCTTGGGAGATTAAACATGCCAATGGAAAAAGTGCTTCATCAGAATACTCGTTAGTGTCATATTAAGATGTGAGCAGTAGGTGCACAGTGTTCATTTTTAGACAGCGCTTGTAACAAATCATACAACTATCACACCTCATTGGTCTTGTAATCAAAACCAGATATGTTTCATAGGAAAAGGTAGAATATTCAAATCCAGGTGATTTATATTGAAGATCTTAAAACCAACACCATGTTTATAGTGTAGGTTGCATTGCGGCTGACAATATCAGTGGGTTTTTGTCTATCTTTGTGTGGATAGAGATACCAAAGTCCTCAGAAAGTGGAATAATGTAGTTGGCTTGTCATTGAAAAAAGCTTAAATGAAGATAAATGAAGAGTCCCACTGAGCTTATTTTCTATTTTCCTAAAGGGGACTCTTAAAATATCTCCCTCTCTCTTTCTCCCTCTTTTCCTCCCTCTCTTTCTCCCTCTCTCCTCTGAGATAAAATGCTGTACAGCTCTGGAGCAGCCCATTGAGACAGGATGAGAATGGAATGAAAACAATAGCTCTTATCAGACTCTTATTTACATTTTCCCAGCGTCCCCGCGGCAGACAGCTCAGCTTGTCACTGAGCCCGGCCGGCCCCACTGGACCTGTACCAACTTCCTCCGTCCTCCGGCCCCGCCGATACCACAGGCCCCTGGGGACCCTGGCCTGGCAGCAACCCCCACTGCTCTGCCACTAGCACAGATAGCAACATACGAGACAAAACTACTCCAGAATGTTTCCGGAATGTGTTCCCCTGGAGGAGGAAGTGGGGAGCGGGCCCAGCTCCCTAAGACTGTCTGTTCTTCCTCATTGTGTGTTCTCTAGGGCTTTACGGAGCTGGATACAGGCCCCGCCCTGTCTCCACTTCTTCCAAGTTTCTTGCTCGTTTCCTAGCGTCACCATGTTGCAATGTAAAGCCTGCCAATGACCTGATACTGCCAACTACAATATGTTTCTATCTACTATCTCCATTGTGATCTGGTACATAGCTTGTTCATGCAGCTATCCTGTAATCTGTCTGATGTGGGTGAAAAGTCAGAGGGATTGAGACACCTAGAGCAAAGATGAGCTGACTACATTAGACTTAGTCTTTCACTACATTCAAACAAGAACTAATGGTGCTCATAAATCTGAACAAAGGGATGTTTCTGGGCTAGTGTTTGGTATAAACAGGGCTTTCAGCACCTGGCACTGAGCACTGCCAGAATCCCATGTTGAACAGAAACCACAACAGTGTAACCCTAAGAGGCAGGTAAGCACTGCTGACAATCTCACCCCCAGCCTCTTTAGAAGATAAAATAAATAAAAGCTAATCTCTCTGTCTCTCTCAAACATTTTAAAGCAACCATTTATAAAGCTGAATTAGTGTTTTATTGAGCATATTGTAATAAGTTACTGTTAATAAAGTGAGTGCAAGCTGGTCATAAAGACTTCTGCATGTGCCAAGCTGAGGGAAAGTTGTTAACTAATTTATTGTTTTATTGCGGCCCTAAACAGAGTGGTTCAATCAGAGTATCATCGGATGCACCGCACGGTTAAGTTCCAATCACCAAGAGGAAAACACAGACGGCACAAATAAATACACTAACAAGCCAATCAAACCTTGTCAATTTGGATTTGAAATGGTCCGTAAAAATAATATCTTAATGATTCATGATTCATGTTGTTATCTACTTGGGAAATGACTTTAACGATTGGCATTGGGGTATCAACCAAGAACACATTAAATAAAGCCACGTGAGGCACATTAAATAGGTAACCTCGTGTCTCATATTCTCTGTGTGTTTTATCATACTGTCGGAAGGATAGACTGAGTGAGTTATACCGGTAGGTCTCTTCCCAGGCATCATGAGACTGTGTTTTTCTCCCTGCGGGGGCAGTCGTCTCTGGGTGTCCTCCTGTCTGTCTCCCTGTCGGCCCGGTGGCCCTATGCCAACACATCTGTCCCTCCCTCCGCTCCGTGCCCTCACCTCCCTGCCTGCCTGCAGCCTGGGGCCCACTCACTCACTCACTCACTCACTCACTCACACACCTATTGTAATCCCTCAACAGGAAGAAGCGATTCCCCTCATCAATCCTCCTCAACACTGAGACCCAGGCAGGACAGCGAGAGAGATCCTGAAGGATGACAACACAACACTGACCCGGCCAGGAATCCAGCCAATCAGCCAGCATCCCACTCTCTGTCTGTCCACCTATCACTGCTGCTGCTTCAACAAACATACAGTAACTGCCACTGACAGTAGGCTTTATTTCTCTGGCTATGATATTCTCTATACAAATACTGTATGTGACTAGTGGCTGCTAGTGGAGTGTTTGTTTTGCTCTAAGTGACGGCTCATTGTGGTGGAGGATGGAGAGAGAGCTATCTGTGAGAGTCACAGGAGTCTCAGCATCAGCCCTGTATACAGTATTAGTGGTTAGAGCCTCCGGGGGAAACAAGCCATTACTAAATCAATGATCAACTGACATTGGCCATATAAATGATTTCCTCCTCAGTACGGCAAAGCCTTATAAACAGAGGCTGCGGGTTGGATGGAGGATAGCTTTTATTAAGGGCCCAGCGAGAGGCAGCGTTTTAGAGTACGAGTGCTCTCAGTGAGCTAGCTAGAGGACTCGCTGAGTTGGAGGACACACTTGTACAAATAGTGGTAGTTAGGTTCATAATTATCTTCAGTGAACTTTTAGAGTGCTTTTAATAATATTGGCAAAAAGAAAGGATCCTAGACTGAAAGCGTTAGGCTGAAGCTATAGGTGTACAAATATGTCAAGGTTAGGAGAATAAAGCAGGTTGCGTTCAATTTGGTGAGGGCAACAAGTCAATTTGAAACTATTCTTCTCCACTCTAAATGAAAATACCACATTCTATTATCTTTTTAACTCAGGGCTGAATTTGTAACCCTGAGAATCGCTCAGTCAGTCCTAGTCAGACAATATGAATCCCGTTCTCCAGTCTCTTCTCTCCCCAATCTACCTCACTCTGTATGGACCCGTTCCCCAGTCTCTCCTCTCCCCAATCTACCTCACTCTGTATGGACCCGTTCCCCAGTCTCTCCTCTCCCCAATCTACCTCACTCTGTATGGACCCATTCTCCAGTCTCTTCTCTCCCCAATCTACCTCACTCTGTATGGACCCGTTCCCCAGTCTCTCCTCTCCCCAATCTACCTCACTCTGTATGGACCCGTTCCCCAGTCTCTCCTCTCCCCAATCTACCTCACTCTGTATGGACCCATTCTCCAGTCTCTTCTCTCCCCAATCTACCTCACTCTGTATGGACCCGTTCCCCAGTCTCTTCTCTCCCCAATCTACCTCACTCTGTATGGACCCGTTCTCCAGTCTCTTCTCTCCCCAATCTACCTCACTCTGTATGGACCCATTCTCCAGTCTCTCCTCTCCCCAATCTACCTCACTCTGTATGGACCCGTTCTCCAGTCTCTTCTCTCCCCAATCTACCTCACTCTGTATGGACCCGTACTCCAGTCTCTTCTCTCCCCAATCTACCTCACTCTGTATGGACCCATTCTCCAGTCTCTTCTCTCCCCAATCTACCTCACTCTGTATGGACCTGTTCCCCAGTCTCTCCTCTCCCCAATCTACCTCACTCTGCATGGACCCGTTTTCCAGTCTCTTCTCTCCTCAATCTACCTCACTCTGCATGGACCCGTTCCCCAGTCTCTTCTTTCCCCAATCTACCTCACTCTGTATGGACCCGTTCCCCAGTCTCTACTCTACTCCACTCAGTACGGAAAACAAACTAAAAGTCAAGATTTACAAAAATATTCTCTCCAACTCTGAGGGAATCTTGTGAATATCTTAATCACAGAGGCAGTAAAAACAAGACCCCATCATCGCAGCAAATAAAACACAATAATTACAAGAAGCCGGCAGAAAAGTGAAACGCAGTGAGAAAACATGTTTTGTCATTCCACCGGTAGTTCCAGAGACAACAGCTGTTGGATGAGGAATGCAGATCCTCCTGAAGTCTCCATAATCATGGCCTTATTGAAGGGAGGACAAAAAGGGCACTAATTGCAAGGGAGCAATCTAAACGTAATAGGTTACACACTCCCGGGCGGCATTGCACAATGCAAACGCTAAAGAGAGGAGAGAGAGAAAAAACAACACTATTCTGTGTACAACAGTGGCATCGTTGCTCATTTTCAGGCAATTACCTTGCCTCCTTGTCAACAGTTTTAATAACCTCTATCATTTCCACAAGACTTTTTGCTTCAGTTAAATAATTTCAGCTCTTTAATATGCAAATGAAGCCGTTGGCATGCATGGGTGAAGAGGCCTGGCTCCTTGAGATGTGCCAGTACATTGTGGAGCACCTGCACCTCGGGAAAGGCTTGATTTAATTGACACCTAATACTATTCATTATTCCACTTGGTGAGCATCCCTGTTAGTCACCTGTAGGCTCCCCTATAGACACCATCCCAGCTTGCCAACAGCCACTATAAATAGAACACAACCAGCCTGGGATATTCTGCAACCCAGGCTCATGGAGGAACCCCTCACACACCCTTATGTCCTTACACACTCACGTCCGTAAGCCTGAGGGGTGGGGCCTGGGCTCTCTGTTACAGGTCAGGGGTCATTGGAAGATTTTGCTAACGACATGAGGATAACGTTAAACAATCCCTGGCCTGTGCACACACACACTTAAAGGGACCTTGAGAGCCTAAAGGTCCACCTGGATGTACTAAACCAGAAGACATTCAACTAAATCAGAGGGCAAAAGCTGCAATCCTCATGTACAGTGGTATGTGTGTGTGTAACCTAGACCTAAACATAGACCTAAACCTAAATCTCCAGGCAGCTTTTACGAAATGTGTATTTGTAATAACCTGCTGTAGGTTAATAGGAGAAATGTCCTGGTTAGCCAGGGGCTGTTAGTGCTGAGGTAACCACTCGTCCTGCTTTCTCTTTATCCATAGGAGCCGAGGTGCTAAGCCTACAGCAGTGACCCAGCCATTCCAGGCTCTGGTATCCAGTACCCGCCCACGGCTCCACAGCTGACCTCTAAATAGGACACGTGTCTATCAAGCATACTGTATAATAATTAACCGTCCCCAAGAGGCTTCACCTCTTGAGCAGGGCAACACGTGACCTCTCCCAATCCATTTTACTGTGGAACTTTGTGGCAATCAGCCTTGAATTATTAAAGTGAGCAGTGAGCAATGATCAATTCATGCATCCCTGGCCCGTCGTCCACGAAGCAGTACTTCAGCAGAAACTACACAGAGAACACTGGGAAATGCTTCCAGACAATGAACATAAATGTGAAATATGTCAGGCCTGATATGTCAATAATGATAACTGTTAAGCCTGAGGCGAAGCTAATCCAAAGGAAATGCTAGTAGAGGACGTGGGTGAACATGCTAAAGCCCAGTTAGATTCCCTCCTTCATTAAGTGTGTAAAAGCGTGAGATTTCTGCACTCTCTCCATCCTGTCTAGACCAGAGGGACTGGCTGGGGAGCAGCATCTGGCCAGCCTGCGTACATGGAGAAGAGTGCCAGCTACCTTGCCCCCTAGGAGTGGGTCTCTGTGCAGCCTGTTATGAGATAGTGGTGACCATATGAAAGAACTGTGTGTGAATTATAAATGTGAGCCGGTCCACAGGAGAAGAGAGGAGAGGCAGGCAGTGAACACCTCAGTACTGCCAGCCAGCAATCTGAAAGGGCCCCTGGCCAGAGAAGGGCTTGGATGCCGCTTAAAACACAACCCTAAAGCTCTCTTATCAAAATTAAGGAGAGAGAGAAAATACGAAGTTGAAATAAGAAAAAAGAAAGTAGCAAGAAGCTAGGAAGTATGCAACTCAAGGAACCTGGAGAAGGAAGAGGGGGGAAAATCCAATCAAAACTTAGTGAGGGGAGATGAGGAGCCAAGATAAACCAGGACTCAGAGCCCCCAAAAC
The DNA here is from genome assembly GCF_057628025.1 of Oncorhynchus mykiss. Lineage (NCBI taxonomy): Eukaryota > Metazoa > Chordata > Actinopteri > Salmoniformes > Salmonidae > Oncorhynchus > Oncorhynchus mykiss. The sequence continues at coordinate 73,122,520 of NC_143027.1, read as the reverse complement.
TGCAATCTCCTCTTAAGCCGGAGAGTGGCAGCTGGCAGAACAGCTGGTGAATAGGATTAATGTCAGAAGAATGAAATAAAACTCAACATATGTCCGAGCCTGAGGTGTTGGGACTGTGCGTGATTGTGCCCCCGATGGATGCCATGTGTGCAGCTGGAAGGAGCCAGCCGCTGTGCTCTGCTGTGCCGTGCTGCTCCACTGTGCTCCAGACTCCAGCTCCTCTCTCTCTCTCTCCACCCCACAAGGTCACTTTTAACAACTACCACCATTAAATGCTTGGATAGCAAAATGTACTTTTTCTCGCCCCCTCTCCACCTCTCTCCGCCCTATTAAGGCAGCTGAGGCTGTTGCTATACTACATTTCTACATTGCTAATAATTTAATTAAAATTTGTATTAATGTGTAACATAAAGACATCAGTAGGGTTCACAGCTTGTTCCAGGACGTTCGAGGTACAGTAATTGGAAAGTTTAAGACATAATTTTTCTGGTATTTCTACGTTTATAGAAATAACTGAAAAGCAAAGAAATAATCAAATGTTTACCTCCTTCAAAGAGACTGCCTTGAACCATAAAAGAGCACGTTGAATACCTTCTAAAGTCACACAGCCTATACCTACACCGCAACGTTGATCAACTGATAATGAAGGCTTATTCAGATAGGAAACCAAACAATAAGAACATGTAATGAACACCTTGCTGAAATGAAGTAGAGACAGCTTAAATCACACATTATGATGAACATAAAAATAAGCAAGTCTGTCTTAGGAGGTAAATAAATGAAAAGAAAAATGACACGAAGGAAGAGAGGAGGGCGTCTGCTTCAAACTTCAGCCCGTGCTGATGAGGGTCTCAACACTGTGAAGATGAGCATTACAAGGGAGATGTAGACTTAATTAGAATTTATAATTTCCATTTGATGTCGGTAATCATTAGGGTCCACACACTGTAATAAATTATAATAATTTCACACAAGAATTAAATTACTGGGTACCTTGCAGTGGAGACGATTTTTGTTGGGTACCCTGCAATCTAACTGTCAGATAGAAACTCTGCTGCTAATCAATGCTCCAAAACATTCCCATTTATTCATCTGTGTTAAATGAATAGAAGTGTGTGGATAACGCTGCTTACTGTGATCATGGCCGCTCAATGGGTTTTACTAAATGAATGTGTGCCTGAGACTGTACAAGGACAAAAAAATACTCATCGGATCCACATGAATGATTCAAATGTGCAGTGAAGCCAAGTGTCTGGCATAGCCCCCCCAAACTTTATTTTATCTTAAACGTTTAGAGGCAACGCCGATGTGCTTCACAGATTACTCTGCATTATACACAGAATGTAAATGCTGCCTTAATTAAAAAAAGAAGAGATACTAAAGTGAAAAAAGGAAGACTTTACAAGCATGGTAATAGTGATATAATGTTATATATGGGACCATATAAGGTATCTTTTTAAAGTTTTGTAAATTAGCAAACATTTCTAAAAAACTGTTTAACTTCATCATTATGGGGTATTGTGTGTAGATTGCTGAGGAATCTTATTTATTTAATCCATTTTAGAATAAGGCTGCAATGTAACAAATGTGGAAAAAGTCAAGGGGTCTGAATACTTTCCAAAGGCACTGTAAATGTTCAAATAAAACTTTACTTTGTCTAATTAAGGGGCGACTATTTGCTATTGCAGTCTGTGACATTCTCAGTTTCTACCAAGCAGCAATTAAAGATGTTTATGAACCAGCTCTGTTTACTGGGATGTCAGAGTTCAGGATGTGCACACATTGCTCTGTGGACGGCGAGTCCAAAGGTCACTATTTTTAGATGACGACCTCCATTCTCTAACCTATACCACACACACACACACACACACACACGCACACGCACACACACACACACACACACACACACACACACACACACACACACACACACACACACACACACACACACACACACACACACACACACACACACACATAGCCTCAAACCGTCTGATATGTTTTAGTTTATAAAGTAATTGAGCCATGATCTGAACATCTGGTACAGTGCCAGAATATTAAATTGGTTAAGGCTAAGCAGCACTGCATGTACAAATGTTCTCATATTCAAGGGCTCAACCAGTTTTTGTATTGAATATCTCTATCTCTGAGACTGAACACAATAGACATTTATGATGCTAGGCCAGCCAGACCAGGGAGAATTAGGATGATGAAGTAACCATGGTACTTCAAAGGTTAAGAATTCCAATTTCTAGGAAGTCCCCTTCGCTGGCCCACAGCTAAACGTCTCAATGCACTATTGTTCCAAAATGGTTCTGCAACAATGGGAGCCGTATTTTCCTTTGAAACAAGCCATCCCCTTTCTCTGGGAAACAGAGCCACACGGACTGAGACAAGCTGTGCAAGGATGGAAGAATTCAGATCTCATGTGAGGCTGAGCTCATTGCCCAGCCATGACTTTAACAAAAAGTTAACAACAGAAGTCTTACGGCAGCCGCCATGAAGCCAACTGGCACCCAGGAGAGAACTACAAACAGGCAGGAAGAGTGAGAGAGAAGAGGGGAGGGGAAGAGGGGAGGAGAACATGGATGGAGAAAGTGGGGTGCCTCAACACACAAATCACTAATTGCAGCATTATGATAAGTGGTACTGAGTTAGAGGAAAATGTCATTCCAGCACAGCGATCATTAATTATAATCCAAACTCATAACTTGAACCTATCATTGGAACTTCATGACACGTAATGGATGCCAGGGTCTTAAAACATATTAACCACTCGACCTCCGCAGGCTTAAAATTATATCGGGGGCACTCCCAACGAGAGATGGTTTTCGCCGAATAATTATAATCATCAGCACTCAAGCTTTCCAGCGCAATAAAACATGTTCCTATCCGTTTCTTCTGACATCCTAATCTCATCTGTTGGCACATGTGAAATGATATTGAACAGGGTGGGAGAGAACGAGAGTGAGGGCAGACATTTGTTTTATCACAAGTGATTAAACAGTCTCTCTGTTCAAGAGGCAGACATCAAAGTGGAGTGTAAAATATTCATGCTCACTGTTAGGTGGAAAACAATGCAAATATGGTAATAGGCGTATCTGTGTAATCTGTCATGTCTGCATGTACCAAGGCAGATCTGCTAGCTGGATGGCTGACGTACCATAGTCTTATAAAACAACCATGCGATGTGCCCTGAAATCATTAGCAGGCCACAGGGGCCGTCTGTGCCCCATGGTGTGGGTTACATTGACACTATTTCCATCCCCGGTCAGATGACACCAGCTCTTTTGTCCAGTTATGTGTGGAGAATGCCTGGGAACCGAACGCCAAGGCTTGGACAGTGATACTGGGCAGAGACTTTCCCAGTATAACCCCTCACACACACACACACACAACCCTGTTCTAGTGTCCCACTGTCCATCCAACTGGCCCTCACTCCCCATCCCCCTCATCCCCAAGTTTCCCCCTGTCCTGGCAGAAGCTCTGTTGTGCCCATATCTACCCCGACCCCCCACCTTCCATCTCCCCCACCCTCCAGGTTGATTACGTAAAGCCTGTCCATGTCGGTCCCTGTTCTGCATAAAGGAGTCTGCTATTTCCAGATCCACAGCTCCAGCACAATGACAGATTTAAGAGCATTAATGGGCTCTGCCTTAGCATTCTGCCCTCACTGTAGCATTCCAAATACTGAGGGGTCACATAAAACAGCCAGGCTATTAAAGCTGCTGAAAGTGTAGTCTCCAGTACACTCCTATTCTATACAAGCTGTTATTCTACACTGTTTAGTCTTTTAGTCTGTTTAAAGTAACATTGAAATTCATAGAACAGAATACATAAATCTTCCATAGCTTCTCAATCATTTTTAAAAAGAATCAATATTTTTTAGTATAATTGAGTCCCAATCCATTAGGGTTGGCTGTACTATAGGTCTGGGCCAGAGCTGAGATCCAGCTGATGGGATGCACCTATGGGGAGTGTGTCTGAACACAAACAGTCCTCTGTAAGGCCCTGGCTGTGATTTGTCTCCCTAAGACACCCGTTTCCTCCTATCAGGGGGATCCTGTGCAGCCACTGGGCCAGCAACACAATGGGAGCGTTGTGCTCCTCAGGCGCAGGGGGACAGAGTCAACAGCTGAATCCCGGGAAGATGGCTCTTGGAATGCTTCACAGCAGTTGCTACTGTTGACTAATGGGAATATGAGAAGAGGGAAGGTGATCCCGATGCAGCGAAGAATGGCACACTGAAGAAGCAGCTGCTTGTTTTGTCATCTCAAAGAGGGAGAGCTCCACTTTAGACGGATCTAGCTACAACCCCCCCATGCTGTTCTTGTTCTGTCAGGACTCCCCTGTCTCTCCTAACTCCTAGGAGGCAGTCGTGATGTGGTGTGTATGGGTTCTGTTTGGACTGCATACTAAATCCATCGTTCAGAGAAGGCAAGCTGGAGCGTGAGAGTGGAGCGTGCTCCCTGTGCCCCACACTTAGCCATGTCATTTAGCTCTGGGCTCTGTTCACTGGCCTGTCAGCAGAGGGGCAGTGCTGTGGCAGGAGAGAGAGAGGGAGAGGGGAGGGGAGATGAGGGAGGAGTTTTTGGGGTGATAGAGGAAGGGGAGGAGTAGCAGAGCTGGTATCTTTTGGTAAAAGTTCACATGTCAGGCTGGCAGGCTGCCCGCGGCGTACAGCCGAAAAATCTATTTAACGTCTGCTTCACAGGGTGACAAGAGGTTTGATTGGCAGAGTGCAGAGAGCAGCTTTTGATCATGTGTCCTAACAAGTGATTCCAGCTCATGTCTCTTCAGCCTGAACAGCTCCACATTACCTATTCAAACAAAAGTGACAGACCAGAGCACTGCTCCACAGGGCTGGCAGGCCACGCCATGGGCCAAGAATGAACACAGGCACACAGAGAGAGAGAGAGAGAGAGAGAGAGACACACACACAGAGAGAGAGAGAGAGAAAGAGAGAGAGAGAGAGAGAGAGAGAGAGAGAGAGAGATGCATACAGAGAGAGAGAGAGAAAGACACACAGAGAGAGAGAGAGAGAGAGAGAGAGAGAGAGAGACACACAGAGAGAGAGAAAGACACACACACATACAGTGCATTCGGGAAAGTATTCAGACCCGTTGACATTTTCCACATTTTGTTTACGTTATAGCTTTATTCTAAAATTGATTAAATAGTCCCCCCCCCCCCCCCTCATCAATCTACACACAATACCCCATAATGACAAACAGGTTTTTAGAAATATTTGCTCATTTATAAAAAATAAAAACCCTTTACTCAGTATTTTGTTGAAGCACCTTTGGCAGTGATTACAGCCTTGAGTCTTCTTGTGTATGACGCTATAAGCTTGGCACACCTGTATTTGGGGAGTTTCTCCCATTCTTCTGTGCAGAACCTCTCAAGCTCTGTCAGGTTGGGGAGCATCACTGCACAGCTATTTTCAGGTCTCTCCAGAGATGTTTGATCAGGATCATGTCTGGGCTCTGGTTGAGCCACTGAAGGACATTCAGAGACTTGGCCCGAAGCCAATCCTGCGTTGTCTTGGCTGTGTGAACCTTCGCCCCAGTCTGAGGTCCTGAGAGCTCTGGAGCAGGTTTTCATCAAGGATCTCTCAGGAATTTGCTCCGTTCATCTTTCCCTCGATCCTGACTAATCTCCAAGTCCCTGCCGCTGAAAAACATCCCCATAGCATAATGCTATCACCACCATGCTTCACCGTGGGGATGGTACCAGGTTTGGCCGGGAGGCCAGCTCTAGGAAGAATCTTGATGGTTCCAAACTTCTTCCATTTAAGAATGATGGAAGCCACTGTGTTCTTGGGGACCTTCAATGCTGCAGGATTTTTTTGGTACCTGTTTTGGTATCTGTACCTCGACACAATCCTGTCTTGGAGCTCTATGGAAAATTCCTTCAACCTCATGGCTTGGTTTTTGCACTGTCAACTGTGGGACCTTATATAGACAGGTGTGTGTCTTTCCAAACCATGTCCAATCAATTGAATTTACCTCAGGTGTAAACAGTTGTAAAAACATCTCAAGGATGATCAGCAGAAACAGGATGCACCTGAGCTCAATTTCGAGTCTCATAGCAAACGGTTTCAGTTAAAAAATTTTAATTTAATCATATTTTTAATTGTCACATGTGTTGAATACAACGGGTGTAGACTTTACCGTGAAATACTTGCTTAAGAGCCCTTACCAAAATTGAGTAAAAAAAGTTAGCAAAAAATTCTACAAATGTAAATAGTATCACAAGAGGAATAAAAAACACAAGAATGGAGCTATACGCAGGGAGTACCACACACACACACACACACATACACTCAGAGGGAGGCACAAACACAAAACCACTAAAATCCTCAAACAAACACAAATACAACAGCCACTGATCAAATATGTCACTTGTATCAATATAAGCAGGTTGTTGGAGTCAGATAGACAGAAGAGAAGGACAATTATTAAAGGAGAAGACAAGAAGATGGAGCGCGAGTGGAAAGAAGAGGAAGAGAGAAACTAGCGGTTGTCTGATGTTTGGGGGACTGGGGAGAGGATAGTAGAGGAGAGCTAAGTGTTTGAAGCGCGCCTCAAAACCTGCAGGTTCACCTCGGCTAGCAGCCAACACATTAAAAAGGCGACTGGGTCTCCAGCCTCATTGCATATGCATGGAGTCAGAGGCTCACGCCACAGATCATTATAACAAAGATTCCTATTAATTAGGTGGGATTAAACAGAGCCAGACGACAGGGCAGCTGGATAGAGGGGAGAGGGAACGAGAGAGAGAGCTTGTCATACTATATTATTTCTTAAGCAAACCTTTAAGTGAATCGTAACAACACAACCAGATACTGTAGTCATGAATGAAAATGCTTTTCCACAAGAAATACTGAGCATGACTAATAACAATGTATTACGCATATAGTTCAAACGGTACAAATCACCTGTAGCCAATTTTACAGTGAGCTTCCATGGCTGAGACAGCAGGATTGTGGCAGAGACGGTGTTAGGACTAAGTCATGAGTTCATCACTATTAATCAGGCCAAAGGCTTGAAGCTGATCCTATTCTCTTCCAAAGCTTTCCCCATCCCTGAATCTCATTACACACCCTGTCGTAATAGAGGATAATGACCCTGCCCTTCCTTAGCACACAATGCTGATTACAAACTCAAACTCACACTGCAGCACTGCCACAGACACTGGGATAACACATAGCCCAGAGACGGATTACAACTACAAGTAGAGGGATGGAGGGAGGGAGAGAGAGAGAGAGAGAGAGATGGGGGAGCGAGAGAGAGAGAGCGATGGGGAGCGAGAGAGAGAGAGAGAGCGAAAGAGAGAGAGAGAGAGAGAGATGGGGGAGCGAGAGAGAGAGAGAGAGAGAGAGATGGGGAAGCGAGAGAGAGAGAGAGCGAAAGAGAGAGAGTGAAAGAGAGAGAGAGAGAGAGAGAGAGAGAGAGAGAGAGAGAGAGAGAGGGGAAGAGGGAGATGGGGGAGCGAGAGAGAGAGCGAGAGAGCGAGAGAGAGAGAGAGTTTACTGTTCATTTTTATTGTTTATTTCACTTTTGTATATTATCTACCTCACTTGCTTTGGAAAAGTTAACACGTTTCCCACGCTAATAAAGCCCCTAGAGAGAGCGATGGGAGAGATATATATACTGATTGGCATTACATAGAGTATGACTGATATTGAGAATCATACATTCAGATCACCCAACTAAACAGCACGATTTGACCACTCATGTTACACAGTGGAGGCCATCTGCTGCTGACGTGTGTGATCTCTTTCAAAATCCTTCTACCTCAGAGAGGAAGGCTGTGATTTGGTGAACTGTCTCTGTGGATGAAGGTGCTGTGGCTTCCCACTGGTATGGTAATTAGTCAATAGGCCTTGCTGTGGTCCAGGTGCACTGCTAACCAGATACTCTGACTGACACGGCTAGCTTCTGTTGGCCATAGCCTGGCTCCTGTGAACCATAGTGTGGAGTGTGGACCTCCTCTCAGCTCCAAGGAGGTTGGGTTACTGCCTTGGGGAGAAGTCCTCACCCTTTCACATTAACAACTGTTCATAGTGTCACAGGTCACCCAGGGTTGCATGTTACCCTCTGAGACAGAACCTCCAGCATGCACACCAGTTCCCAGGGGGAACAGGACATCCCAACTCAATGGGGAGCGACCTCTCCTTCTCACTTCTTCTCCACAGACACACTCGAGTCATCACAGGAACACTGTGAGATAATGTGTACTGTTATACAGGCCAACCACCAGGTTGAACTGTAAAAGCAGTCCCGTTACATCAGAATATAGATGTTATGTACTGCAATCTCTAGTACAACCTGAAATCTAAAAAGCCTTGTGTATTTTTTCCATAAGGGAACATAGACCTTGTAACGGTCATCGTTGCATGAAGAAGGTGTGGACCAAGGTGCAAGGTGTTCATTATTTTATTTAACTGAACACTGAAATAACAAAAATAAGAAAGAGAACAAGCGAAAACAAACCAGCTCTGTCTGATGCAGACACAAAAACAGAAAATAACTACCCACAAAAACCCAGTGGGAAAAAGCTACCTAAGTATGGTTCTCAATCAGAGACAACGATAGACAGCTGCCTCTAATTGAGAACCACAAGGCCAAACAACAAAGAAATACAAAACATAGAAAATGAACATAGAATGCCCACCCTAGTCACACCCTGGCCTAACCAAAATAGAGAATAAAAGCCTCTCTATGGTCAGGGCGTGACAGACCTAGAACATGTTTCAATATCCCAGGTCAGTGTTGGGATTAGGGTTAGCCTGCAGCCCTGCCACACTCCTGCCTGAAACATGTCATTCAGTCTCGCCGGCCTTTAAACATGGATTAAAATATAACAAGCTTTTAGCAGCAGCTAGAACTACTCCTGGCAAGACGACACTGCTGGCTAAACTGGCACAGGCAGAGATCTGGCGATGCCCAGGCAAAAAGGGGACGTTTGTGCGTGCATGCCTGTGTGTTGACATTCCCTGATGCAAGCAGCAAGTCTCTGTAACAGAGTACACTACAAAGAAGGAGACGAATATCTGACCGGCTTGAGTGCATCACTTTCTGACATGCCTCCGTGCACAGAAATTGCATTGTGCTCGACAGGCCACCGATAAAGAATGAAAACATGTCTCGGCATGCCACTCAATGCACAATAGAAAGAGACATTAGGAATTCATTAACTGCACGCAAATCCAATCCAGAGCTGGTTGTGCTGGCAAGGATTTGACCTGTCTGTATAGAGCCCAAAGGAACAGGCTAAAACCTAACAAACACAACTATCACCTGTCCTTGTCTTGGGGACAACACAGTGTTGACTCCCTATGACCATTATTCATACTTTAGTGCATCATAGGAAGCTGGTCTAATTGTGAATCCAACCAAGGTCACCTTGGATCTTCATAATGGAGGCCATTTTTCTTTTTCCCTTAATACCTTATACTGACATTTTTAACTCTTGACAAGTGGTGTCTGGAAAGCTCTCCATAAATAATGCATTTACAATACCTAGTAAATAAACATTGGGCACAATCGTTAGCCCTCCTGGCCACTGAGTCTAATAGAGCTTTTACAGCTAAGGTGGCTATTCAGCTTAATGCAGTCCTCACTGCTGGGAGGACATTTCATTCATTAGCGCAGTCACAAGCACTTAGAGCACTTTAAGGACCAGTGACAGAGAGGACATAGCAGGGGTGGGAGGGCGGTAGAGCCGATGAGTATGGCCACTGTGGCGGGTTCAGGCACAGAGCACTGAGATGGCAGCCCAGTTAGGCAAAGTTGCGGTCAACTTAGGTCTGATTGGATTTGAGGGCAGCGAACCCTGACGACGATATACATTTAATCAACGTTTTGTTGGGGGACTGAAAGAGGCATGGCCGGCTGGCGGAAGGAGACTCTGTCATCGTCTGTTAGGACTGCTCTCTGTCCCAGTCCACAGCTTTACCGTCGCTCAGTAGCAAATATGGCCTCTGGACTAGCACAACGTCACGCAATTATCTAAATGACACTTTCTGACTCATTCATCACTGAATCTAAGAGGATATACAAAGTCCAGTTTAAACAACTTCAATGTTAATGGTGTAGTAACAAGTGTCTACATTGTAATAGGTGAAACAGAGAGGATTCTCATGCCCTCTACCATTAAGGTCAGCAAGCTCAGTCTTGATCCATCATCACAATGAGATGAGATTCCTGACCAGGGACATAACAGGGAGGACTCAGTCAGAATAATGGCAGCAGATGGTGTCTAGCTCTGCTCTGAAGACTCCAGTGATCCAGACCAGTGGAGGGACTAAAGCAGGGTGGATTAGGAGGAACAGTTGTCTCCATGATACTGTAGCTTAGATAAGTGATATATTTAGCTCATCGCTGCTTTGTCTTACATTAGCCAGGTCATTAAGGCAACAAATGGCTCTCCAACCTCCTGGTTTGCCTGTAATGGGTTAATCCTGCCCTTTCAAGATGCTCACAGAGGCTCTCTATAAACACTGACATAGATTATGAATGGTAACAACAGTTACCCGCCTGCCCTACACACTGTACTCTGTAATATCCCTTCTGATGTACAGCAATCACACAGTCATCTCTACTGATGGAATTAGTGTCAAGCGTCCATAAGGACACTGAATCTCTCCATTCCAGCAGCTTACAGACGACATATTGAACTTCGTGAGCCTCTTGTCTTGTTCTGTGTTCTCAGAAACTAATTTCCTCCAACAAGGGAGTTTATTTAGGTGGTGTTGATGCATGGTGCATGAGGCAGGGCCAGGCTCTTTTATTAACAGGAGATTAAAACAGCTGTACTGCACGTTGAAGCACTCTCTCCTCCCTGCGCTAACATACGGCCCTGGATTACCAGCTGCACTTGACCATTTAAATTACTGTAACAACCGGCCCTCACCAGCTGGGGCTCATTACCATAACGCCCGCCTTCGCCACAGAGGGCTCAGAGGAGTGCGCCCGCCGCGGAAAACAACCACATCAGAAACCAGAGACATATGAGAGATGTCCTCTGTGCCGAGGGAAAGGTATCATCTCTGGAAAAGTCAAGGGTATGAAACTAACGATACCATTAAGACAACAGGGCAAGAAATACTAGTTAAGACACTGTTTTTACTATTAAACACATAAGTCAACAATATAATAAATAATGAATCTGAAGAAATTATCGTAAATCTAATATCTAACATTGCTAAAAATCTAATATTGTTATTAGGAATATTAGAAATTGGGATGGAGATGGCTATCTACTGAATAATCCAGGATAGTTGATACTGTGCAAAGACCACCAAACAAACACTTTAGAAAAAAGAAAGCGGCAAATTATTTTTAAATAAATGGACGTCTAATTTATTCGTGTGATGTAGTGCTTAAGCTAAGAGTTCCCCAGACGCTGAATGAGACACCAGCGTTCCCAGGGGGCTCCAAGTCTGATTGAATACTACACTATACTACTAGTGTGGTGCTAATTAAGAATGGGGGAAATGTTGTAGCGGCTCTTTCAAACATGTGTTTTTCCGCTGTGCGTTCTTCTTACAGTCTGCAGTCTGGGGGAGAGAGTTGGGGGGTGACAGAAGGTTCTGTTGGGTACTGTGAGATACCATATAGGACTAGGGAGTGGAGGGTTACCATAGGGTGACAGAAGGTTCTGTTGGGTACTGTGAGATACCACATAGGACTAGGGAGTGGAGGGTTACCATAGGGTGACAGAAGGTTCTGTTGGGTACTGTGAGATACCATATAGGACTAGGGAGTGGAGGGTTACCATAGGGTGACAGAAGGTTCTGTTGGGTACTGTGAGATACCACATAGGACTAGGGAGTGGAGGGTTACCATAGGGTGACAGAAGGTTCTGTTGGGTACTGTGAGATACCATATAGGACTAGGGAGTGGAGGGTTACCATAGGGTGACAGAAAGTGCTGTTGGGTACTGTGAGATACCATATAGGACTAGGGAGTGGAGGGTTACCATAGGGTGACAGAAGGTTCTGTTGGGTACTGTGAGATACCACATAGGACTAGGGAGTGGAGGGTTACCATAGGGTGACAGAAAGTGCTGTTGTGGGGTACTGTGAGATACCATATAGGACTAGGGAGTGGAGGGTTACCATAGGGTGACAGAAGGTTCTGTTGGGTACTGTGAGATACCACATAGGACTAGGGAGTGGAGGGTTACCATAGGGTGACAGAAGGTTCTGTTGTGGGGTACTGTGAGATACCATATAGGACTAGGGAGTGGAGGGTTACCATAGGGTGACAGAAAGTGCTGTTGGGTACTGTGAGATACCATATAGGACTAGGGAGTGGAGGGTTACCATAGGGTGACAGAAGGTTCTGTTGGGTACTGTGAGATACCACATAGGACTAGGGAGTGGAGGGTTACCATAGGGTGACAGAAGGTTCTGTTGGGTACTGTGAGATACCACATAGGACTAGGGAGTGGAGGGTTACCATAGGGTGACAGAAGGTTCTGTTGTGGGGTACTGTGAGATACCATATAGGACGAGGGAGTGGAGGGTTACCATAGGGTGACAGAAGGTTCTGTTGGGTACTGTGAGATACCATATAGGACTAGGGAGTGGAGGGTGACAGAAGGTTCTGTTGGGTACTGTGAGATACCATATAGGACTAGGGAGTGGAGGGTGACAGAAGGTTCTGTTGGGTACTGTGAGATACCATATAGGACTAGGGAGTGGAGGGTTACCATAGGGTGACAGAAGGTTATGTTGGGTACTGTGAGATACCATATAGGACTAGGGAGTGGAGGGTGACAGAAGGTTCTGTTGGGTACTGTGAGATACCATATAGGACTAGGGAGTGGAGGGTTACCATAGGGTGACAGAAGGTTCTGTTGGGTACTGTGAGATACCACATAGGACTAGGGAGTGGAGGGTGACAGAAGGTTCTGTTGGGTACTGTGAGATACCATATAGGACTAGGGAGTGGAGGGTTACCATAGGGTGACAGAAGGTTCTGTTGGGTACTGTGAGATACCATATAGGACTAGGGAGTGGAGGGTGACAGAAGGTTATGTTGGGTACTGTGAGATACCATATAGGACTAGGGAGTGGAGGGTGACAGAAGGTTCTGTTGGGTACTGTGAGATACCATATAGGACTAGGGAGTGGAGGGTTACCATAGGGTGACAGAAGGTTCTGTTGGGTACTGTGAGATACCATATAGGACTAGGGAGTGGAGGGTGACAGAAAGTGCTGTGGGGTACTGTGAGATACCATATAGGACTAGGGAGTGGAGGGTTACCATAGGGTGGACAGAAGGTTCTGTTGGGTACTGTGAGATACCATATAGGACTAGGGAGTGGAAGGTTACCATAGGGTGACAGAAGGTTCTGTTGGGTACTGTGAGATACCATATAGGACTAGGGAGTGGAGGGTGACAGAAGGTTCTGTTGGGTACTGTGAGATACCATATAGGACTAGGGAGTGGAGGGTGACAGAAGGTTCTGTTGGGTACTGTGAGATACCATATAGGACTAGGGAGTGGAGGGTTACCATAGGGTGACAGAAGGTTCTGTTGGGTACTGTGAGATACCATATAGGACTAGGGAGTGGAGGGTTACCATAGGGTGACAGAAGGTTCTGTTGGGTACTGTGAGATACCATATAGGACTAGGGAGTGGAGGGTGACAGAAGGTTCTGTTGGGTACTGTGAGATACCATATAGGACTAGGGAGTGGAGGGTGACAGAAGGTTCTGTTGGGTACTGTGAGATACCATATAGGACTAGGGAGTGGAGGGTGACAGAAAGTGCTGTGGGGTACTGTGAGATACCATATAGGACTAGGGAGTGGAGGGTTACCATAGCGTGGACAGAAGGTTCTGTTGGGTACTGTGAGATACCATATAGGACTAGGGAGTGGAGGGTTACCATAGGGTGACAGAAGGTTCTGTTGGGTAGTGTGAGATACCATATAGGACTAGGGAGTGGAGGGTGACAGAAGGTTCCGTTGGGTACTGTGAGATACCATATAGGACTAGGGAGTGGAGGGTTACCATAGGGTGACAGAAGGTTCTGTTGGGTACTGTGAGATACCATATAGGACTAGGGAGTGGAGGGTGACAGAAGGTTCTGTTGGGTACTGTGAGATACCATATAGGACTAGGGAGTGGAGGGTGACAGAAGGTTCTGTTGGGTACTGTGAGATACCATATAGGACTAGGGAGTGGAGGGTTACCATAGGGTGACAGAAGGTTCTGTTGGGTACTGTGAGATACCAAATAGGACTAGGGAGTGGAGGGTGACAGAAGGTTCTGTTGGGTACTGTGAGATACCATATAGGACTAGGGAGTGGAGGGTTACCATAGGGTGACAGAAGGTTCTGTTGGGTACTGTGAGATACCATATAGGACTAGGGAGTGGAAGGTGACAGAAGGTTCTGTTGGGTACTGTGAGATACCATATAGGACTAGGGAGTGGAGGGTTACCATAGGGTGACAGAAAGTGCTGTTGTGGGGTACTGTGAGATACCATATAGGACTAGGGAGTGGAGGGTGACAGAAAGTGCTGTGGGGTACTGTGAGATACCACATAGGACTAGGGAGTGGAGGGTTACCATAGGGTGACAGAAGGTTCTGTTGGGTACTGTGAGATACCATATAGGACTAGGGAGTGGAGGGTTACCATAGGGTGACAGAAGGTTCTGTTGGGTACTGTGAGATACCATATAGGACTAGGGAGTGGAGGGTTACCATAGGGTGACAGAAGGTTCTGTTGGGTACTGTGAGATACCTTGTTAATGAGAGAGGTCAGAGGAGAATGTCCAGACTCATTCAAGCTAACAGAAAGGCAACAAATGCTCAAATAACAGCTGTTTAAAACAGTGGTGTGCAGAAGGGCATCTCTTAACGTACAACACCGTGAATAATTCAGGCTGTAGTGGAGGAAAAACGGGGTCCGACCCAGTACTAGATAGGCGAACCTAATAAAGCGGCCGGTGAGTGAACAGTAATGTCAAATCTGAAAACATGGTCTGGAAAAGTGGTACATGGGACCATAGAAACAGTGTCTGATAAAGAATGATGATGAAATATTACATCCATAGATAATGAAGTCCAATTGTTTCATGTTCCACGGTAATTGGTGTCAATGGATCTCGTTATCCTGAAACTTTCATGATCTTAACATGAAATATTGTTATTCAGTTTCCATAAAACTATGCATTAAGAGTAACGCAACAGTTACATATAATTTTGAGAAGTTGTATCAATTGATAGTTAGATCATTGTAATGAAATGAATAGACAGTCATCTCAGATGTAATGTGTGAATTTAATTTTGAAATGGTAATACTTTGATGTTAAGTTGTGTCATTTTGAACAGGTGATTTTAGTTCAATGAACAAATTATCTTAGCTTTATGTGTATTGTATCCAAGCAATTGGGAAAAGTGTTATTTTTGAAAAATGTGCATTTTAATCATTGGTTGTGAGTTTTGTGTCTAGAGTTTTGAAAAATGACATCAAGGTTCCGAAATTAGTGCCAAAGTGATTGTAAAAAACTGTAATAGCATGGACTAATTTTGTCTGTAGGTGCAGTCTTCTTTGACTGATGAATGCGTCCCTTAGTGAAGAGCTTTCTGTGTTGAAGAATATAAAGGTAATGTTCCTGGCATCAGGTCGGTGGCATGTGTTTTACGGCCTGACAGTTTGCCTTGGCAGTGGGGGGAGACCACACTTAAGCTGAGGTGTAGTGCCACCCACTCTTTGTCTCTGTGGAAAGGGTTCAGAACAAACTGGAAACACAGTCACGTCAGTCCTCCCTGCCTCTGTCTGTCTGTGTGTGTCTGTCTGTCTCTGTGTGTCTGGGTGTTTGTGTGTGTGTGTGTGTGTGTGTGTGTGTGTGTGTGTGTGTGTGTGTGTGTGTGTGTGTGTGTGTGTGTGTGTGTGTGTGTGTGTGTGTGTCTGGGTGTGTGTGTGTGTGTGTGTGTGTGTGTGTGTGTGTGTGTGTGTGTCTGGGTGTTTGTGTGTGTGTGTGTGTGTGTGTGTGTGTGTCTGGGTGTTTGTGTGTGTGTGTGTGTGTGTGTGTGTCTGGGTGTTTGTGTGTGTGTGTGTGTGTGTGTGTGTGTGTGTGTGTGTGTGTGTGTGTGTGTGTGTGTGTGTGTGTGTGTGTGTTTAATTAAAAGAGAGAGTGAGTGGGAAAGAAAAAACTAAAACGATAGAGAAAGAGAGAGGGAGGGAGAGGAAAAGTTTGAAGCCATTTGAAAAAGGAAGCATTCATTCACACTCCCTCACACACACATATGTACGCATACACACAGGTACTTAGTGTCCTACCATCTTGCTCTGACTTTGTCATCTCCTCCAGCTTCTTCTGCTTCAGTGTGTCCACCACGTCGGCCAGGCTTCCTTTGCGGCGCTCCGGAGTTCCGAACGCAGATCCGCTCAGCAGGTCGCCGCGCTCCCGGGCCCCCTCCTCAGGCTTGTGTGGGGAGGTTGAGTTATTCCGGAAGGAGTACAGGGAACATACTTTATTGCTGTCAGATTCCTGTAAGAAAACAGCAGTTGGGAGGGGATGGGGAAAGAGAAAGGGGGTTGGATTTAATCATTAGTATTTCCCTTTGTATTCTCTCTGTCTCTGAGTTTTATCGCTAGTTCTTTGGTGGCCCAGGGCGATTTGGCCATATCAAATGACTCCTCTCTGGCTTTCATACAACAACAGCTCCTATCAAATGATATCTGGCAAGTGAAAATAGTGTAGTGAAATGATGAGGGACACTTTCAGAGGGCATAGCCATAATGTGTGTGTGTGTGTGTGTGTGTGTGTGTGTGTGTGTGTGTGTGTGTGTGTGTGTGTGTGTGTGTGTGTGTGTGTGTGTGTGTGTGTGTGTGTGTGTGTGTGTGTGTGTGTGTGTGCGCGTGAGTGTATGCGTGTGCTCAGGCACTACTTTACCTCCGGAGAATCTACACAGAGAAACCTCCCAACTATAATTTCTTAAATTGCGTTTGAGTGTACATTTGTGTTGGGGTGAGTGCTGTGTAATTTGTTCATTTTCGAGCGGAGGCCTATTCTCAGCTGAGTGCTGCGGGCCATCGTAAATCTGTGTCCTGTCTCAGGCTGTTGTTGTTTTTCAGTCCCACCTGTGTGTGGTTTAGTATTTAACTAAGGGTCCTGTCTGAGACTGATGGCTGGGTGCTCTCTGTACACGGAAAAGGAGCAGGAAGAGAATGAGAGAGAGAGAGAGAGAGAGAGAGAGAGAGAGAGAGAGAGAGAGAGAGAGAGAGAGAGAACTTGGGTCATGGCTTCTCAGACACAAGGCTGTTTTAATTATAGCTTGCAGAGAGTGAGGAGACAAAAGGTAATTCTGCTGTCAAGAGTTGAACCCTTTTACCTCTGTGTATTCTCACATCTGCTCTGTGTGTCATGTATAACACTGCCTGATCTGTCATTTAACAAAAAAACAACACAATACCTTCAACACACACATAAAGGAGGAAGCCATTCTACTGAAGGACACACAGATAACGGTGAAAGTGAACAACCCAAGAAGAAAGGAACATCAAGAAGGTAGAATGTTGAGAAGTGGGTGGGATTTGCTGATATTCCCAAAGAACATGGAGTGATGTACAGTACACTGGGCATTCCTGTTGCAATCTTTTATCCAAGCTTAATATCCTCAGACAGGCAGAGGAGTCAGAGAAGTGGTTCGGTTCAGTACCAGGGCCCGGGGTGGAGCGGCAAGGTCTACACCCAGCACAGGGCGGGCAGGATGGGGGTGATTATGCAGGGGTGGCTGTGGCTATGCCAGGGCCAGTGGAGGGTGCTTGTGGGGAGTGGAGCGGCGCTGGGTTAATCAGCTGGCGCAGGTTCAGGGCACAGCCCACACAGACGCATGGCACAGCAGTGGAGTCAGGTAATCAGCAAAGGCAACACTTTCAGCCTTCTCGCCGTCTGCCTCTCTCCCCCCCCCCCTCTCTCTCTGTCAATCCCTCCTTCTCCCCTCTCACACTCCCTCTCCCATGTGCCATCTGTACCAAGTCAACTTGAGCTGACGGGATCTCGACACTTCACTTTTCCAATTTCAATGTTTACAATTTAATGGTAAAAAGTAATTGTCACACAGGGCCAAGGCCATGGCAATCCACAGCCAACTGTGATGTGACAATGGTGGGGAAAACGAATGTTGCTAGCTTTGAAGTACATTTGTGTTCGTCTTTTTATAATTAACCTCCAGACTTGTCATGGCCCCATGTTCTAGTCCTCCTTCCTTGGCCTCATGTCGCTCCTCAGTACGAAACCACAGCCTGACACCACCATCCATCTGATAGACTCTACTCAGACTAGAGCTTTGATACAACCCTTCAATTCACAAGGTCTCCACCATGTCTCGCTGTATTTTCTGTTCAACGCAGAACAATCAACCAGAACAAGATCATTTTACAGCTGGCTTACACAGCTGTCTTATAGGAAAGGTTTTTAATGTATAATAAAGGATTTATTGTGGCAACAGATGTTATATATATATTGGCTGGTTTTTCTCAAGTTAAAAAGGCAGCAAAAACTTTAGTTTTTCATATCTGGATAAAATAATAATAATTGAAGTAATGATCAACTGAAAAGGATTTGACATTATGCAAACTAAATGCAAGAATTTCCTCCCTCAGATCCAAAATGAATAGAATTAACTTTTATACGGATCCTTTCATTCTATCAAGAGGCTGTCGAGTGATTGCAGTGAGTAACAGGAGACAATGCACAAAACATTCTTTCAAATACTATTCTAATTACCTTCATCACTAACGGCCCTGTGATCCAATTAGAGCCTGTCAGAAGAGCGGACCACCTGAGCAATCTCCTGACTGTCATTTACATACTGGACGACAAGAACAGTGTCTCCAGACCGCCCAGCATCCTTAGAAAACAAGTCGGGACAAAGGGGCTGGGATGGGGCTGGGAGTGGGACGTGGGTGGGCAGGAGGAGTGGGGGGCAGCGACTCTCTCCCAGCAGCCACTGCAGTGTGGAGGGGTGGCCCCTGGAAGGCTACTTCAGAGCCCCTCTGGGTCTCTTTACTGCAGGCCCGTCTGTCACAAACAGCCACCTGCCTCCCCGGCTACAGCCCACAAGTGCCTCTGCTCTTCTCTCCTCCGCACACATCAAAGCAGCTCCACAGATTGTCTGGGGCCTGCTGCAGATGTACACAACAACACATATTGTGGGAGATGTTTCTTTGATGACAAAAATAATGCAGCCTGAAGAAGAAGCGTAGCAACATTCTGTTCTGTCTTAATTTATCAGACTGTGGTATTGAATTTTTATTGGGATGCTGTGTAGTGTAATACACGCTTTACTGTTGATGTCACTGGGTCTGTTCAGCCTAATAATAACCTGTAGCAGATTATAGTCGGTTTGGTGCTGCCTATCTGAGGGTCCCAGGGTCCCTACGGCTTCACAGTATTAGAGACAGTACCCGTGGCTGGGAGGAGGAGGCAGGGGCTGGGCATGTGAAGAGTTCCCTTTTACAAGCACAGAACAATGGGTGGCTGTTGAGCCTGTATCTTGGCCCCAGTGCATCCTGGTCCAGAGAGAGCCTCTAGTGAGGGAGTCAGGCGGCCTTGGGGGCTGAGGGGCCCGGGCAGGCCCTCTAGAACAGATACCCTCTCAGAGACTTTGTTCCACTGTCGTATTGTCTCCCTATTTATAGTTTCATCAAATCTGTGTGTGACGCTAAAATGCAACTCAATACGTTGTTGTCCTCTTCTTTTAGAGTGGGGAGGATCTCAACTCAATACGTTGTTGTCCTCTTCTTTTAGAGTGGGGAGGATCTCAACTCAATACGTTGTTGTCCTCTTCTTTTAGAGTGGGGAGGATCTCAAGACAATACGTTGTTGTCCTCTTCTTTTAGAGTGGGGAGGATCTCAACTCAATACGTTGTTGTCCTCTTCTTTTAGAGTGGGGAGGATCTCAACTCAATACGTTGTTGTCCTCTTCTTTTAGAGTGGGGAGGATCTCAAGACAATACGTTGTTGTCCTCTTCTTTTAGAGTGGGGAGGATCTCAACTCAATACGTTGTTGTCCTCTTCTTTTAGAGTGGGGAGGATCTCAAGACAATACGTTGTTGTCCTCTTCTTTTAGAGTGGGGAGGATCTCAAGACAATACGTTGTTGTCCTCTTCTTTTAGAGTGGGGAGGATCTCAACTCAATACGTTGTTGTCCTCTTCTTTTAGAGTGGGGAGGATCTCAACTCAATACGTTGTTGTCCTCTTCTTTTAGAGTGGGGAGGATCTCAAGACAATACGTTGTTGTCCTCTTCTTTTAGAGTGGGGAGGATCTCAACTCAATACGTTGTTGTCCTCTTCTTTTAGAGTGGGGAGGATCTCAACTCAATACGTTGTTGTCCTCTTCTTTTAGAGTGGGGAGGATCTCAACTCAATACGTTGTTGTCCTCTTCTTTTAGAGTGGGGAGGATCTCAACTCAATACGTTGTTGTCCTCTTCTTTTAGAGTGGGGAGGATCTCAACTCAATACGTTGTTGTCCTCTTCTTTTAGAGTGGGGAGGATCTCAAGACAATACGTTGTTGTCCTCTTCTTTTAGAGTGGGGAGGATCTCAAGACAATACGTTGTTGTCCTCTTCTTTTAGAGTGGGGAGGATCTCAACTCAATACGTTGTTGTCCTCTTCTTTTAGAGTGGGGAGGATCTCAAGACAATACGTTGTTGTCCTCTTCTTTTAGAGTGGGGAGGATCTCAACTCAATACGTTGTTGTCCTCTTCTTTTAGAGTGGGGAGGATCTCAACTCAATACGTTGTTGTCCTCTTCTTTTAGAGTGGGGAGGATCTCAACTCAATACGTTGTTGTCCTCTTCTTTTAGAGTGGGGAGGATCTCAACTCAATACGTTGTTGTCCTCTTCTTTTAGAGTGGGGAGGATCTCAACTCAATACGTTGTTGTCCTCTTCTTTTAGAGTGGGGAGGATCTCAACTCAATACGTTGTTGTCCTCTTCTTTTAGAGTGGGGAGGATCTCAAGACAATACGTTGTTGTCCTCTTCTTTTAGAGTGGGGAGGATCTCAACTCAATACGTTGTTGTCCTCTTCTTTTAGAGTGGGGAGGATCTCAACTCAATACGTTGTTGTCCTCTTCTTTTAGAGTGGGGAGGATCTCAACTCAATACGTTGTTGTCCTCTTCTTTTAGAGTGGGGAGGATCTCAACTCAATACGTTGTTGTCCTCTTCTTTTAGAGTGGGGAGGATCTCAACTCAATACGTTGTTGTCCTCTTCTTTTAGAGTGGGGAGGATCTCAAGACAATACGTTGTTGTCCTCTTCTTTTAGAGTGGGGAGGATCTCAACTCAATACGTTGTTGTCCTCTTCTTTTAGAGTGGGAAAGATCTCAAGACACTCGTGAGAGCTTAGACTTCAAAGACAAGTGCTTGGCAGAACGCATGGTCTTAAGTCTTCATTGAAATTGTTCCGAGGGCTCTGTTGTGACCGTGTCCTTGTCGGAGAAATTCCTCTCTGCTAGGGCATAGTGACAAGACAGTTTTGTGTGTGTGTGTGTGTGTGTCAGGCTTACTCACACTCAGAGGCTAGACAGTGGTGAAAGTCATTAATGGTGAAGGTCACCAACGGAAAATTCAGAACATTGTCTGGAATCTACCTCACCCCTGGCAACGTTGGAAAACAGACCGCTGTTGTACAGAGACAATAATACGGTACCTTCTGAAACCTTCTGATGGCTTGCCTGTCACCTACAGTAAATAGTGAATGGTACACTGAGTCATTACAGTAGACACTGAGTATTACAACAGTAAGGCAGCTAGCTATAGACCCTGTATCAGATAGATCCACAAAAAAACTGCTAAGACATATTACTCTTCTTTCTTCGGGATGTATGTTTTCTAGGAATTACACGATGTATCAATGATTCCTCATTCCTACTTATATTATTTTAGCATTTTTTAGCAGTTGTAATATGTCTACTAGTCAACTGGTCTACAGGGTGGTGTCTCTCACCATGCGCTGCTGGGCTGACACCATGCTGTCCCAGTCACTCTCTGGAGGGACACTGCTGAGGGGCTGCAGTTCGTCCATGGAGCCCTTGCTGTGGAGCAGGCTGTGCAGGGGCAGCTGGGGCGTCCCGTGGGCCTCGGCACTCTCCTCCTTATCCCAGGACAGGTGGTCCTGACTCATTGCTTCCTCCCCATCGGCGACGGAGGCAAACGGAGAGGTGGCTTGCTTGGAAGACATTATTCTGCTGTGGAAGAGAGAAAGAGAAAAGGATAACCGGTCAGAAAACTTCAAAGCCTCATAGTTAAAAGTCTGACAGTTTTATGACCCCGGGACGACAAAACAGCTGATGTCAAATTGTATTTATGACAGGTATGCTGGATGTTTCACCATCCTCACATCAACCTACACCTGTTGGTGCCCTGAAAAACAATGTTGGACCTGACTCAAAGTTGGAGAAATCCTATCAATGGTCATGTGGCCTGCTGAGGAGGTGTGAGAGCAGGCCATGGGGCTTCTCCTAATCCTTTGTTTAATGTAAATGGTGGAGATGAGGCTGGAGCGGTGCCTGTGTCTGGGCCAGGCCCAACACTCCCTCCCTCCACCCAGCCAATGATTAGGCCGCTAAGAGGGTTACTATACCACATAACATGCTCTCATTGAAGCTCTAACACAGCCCCACATAGTGTCCCAGTCAAGCCCCAGTCAATAATGACCCTAGATAAAGGTAAACATGACAACACTACTCTATCGCTCCAAATTCAGATAATGCCTTAAACCGCTTTTGTTTATGATAAACAATTATAAGGAGATGACGAGTCATAGTAATGTGCTTGTCCTCTTAATTAGCAGAAGAGCCTTAATTGATTGAATTGAACAGTTGACAGAACGATCCTGCCACCAAACACAACACCAACCCCAAGCTGCTTCCTTTCTACTTCCACTCTCCAAATTAGCAAACGATTAACTTTTCAGTGCTACACTATTTCTCCAGGCCAATAAATCCTACTTAAGCAGCTTGGAAATCAGATCCTGGCAGTGGAAGACAGAATTTACAAATCTGTCACACACTTTCATGAATATTACAGTGAAGAGTGTACTTGACATATCAGGTGCAAAGAAAACAAATGCTAACAGTGTTTAATTTTTTTACGTAGCTTAACATTTCCCCTCATAGAATTTTACAGCTAATTTAGCCTCTTCTTACAATTACAACGCCACCCTCATGCTGTGACCTACAATTACTGAAATGAATACTGTGCCAGAAAATCTAATTATACGATTGGTATTAATAAGATAATAATATGGCATTCCTACCGATCTGAAGTGGGGAAAAGGGCCAGTCCATATTTACTGGTCATTTTCTTTCCCCCATGCCCCTGATCTGCCTCTATCTAAGCTGCTGGGTATTTAACAATGAAAACAGCATGTGAGCCTCAAGTCTAGGTCTAATCTCTGCTGTAGCATCTTCTATGCCAGGGAGAGGCAGGGATGGGCAGGGGAAGACAGGGAGAGAGGGAGGGGAGCTCAAGGTGTGAGAAATATGTCCCATTCTCATCTCTTCCACAGGGTCACTGTGACAGAGGTTTAGCCACCCAATTATCTAGGCTATGGCTGGAGGAAGGAGACAGAGAGGTTGGTATTCTAGGTCAAGGGCTGTGGTGTGATCGTGTCCTTGTGTTGCCTGCTGGGAGGACCATGAGACAGACAGACAGACTCCACCGTACCTCACCAGACTCTGCCAAATTAATGGCATGGGGTTCACAGAGGGCTCAAAACAAACTTGACACAGGGAGAGATTAACACACAGTTTGGTGTTAGAATAATCTGATCAAGAGTCTATGTGCTTCAGACACTCCCCGTACGTGAGGATTGTGCACATGGCATGCCGCTGTTAGGCCCGACAGCGCTCAGCAGCCTCAGCTCCACTAAAGAATGACTAGTTCACTTGAAGCCGTGCCATCCTTTTACACACAGTGCTGAACAGCAGAGCAGACTGGCACTCTCAATGTGAACTGTTAAATACAGTTCATTAACTGAGTTCAGAGCCAGCACATTACTGTATTTCACAAGGCATTACAATAAAGAGTGTTGAAAACACATATACGTATTAGGACATCCAAGTCTTACAGGCTGGCAGGCAAACCCACGCACACGCACACACACACACACACACCTAAACACACACACACACATACACCCACCCACACACACACAGAGGCACGTAGTTGTATATCAGTATTTTTGGTGGTGGTTAGGGTGAAAATGGGAAAATGGCAGCCAATGTTAATCACCCAGGCCCCAGCAGCTGTGTCAACAGGGCCAGTCTGTCAGGTACCGTAGTGCTGGGAGGGAAGGAACCTCACTCTCTCTCAGATCGGCCTGTGATGTCTTCTGTTTTCTCTAGAGAGACCCAGCTCTCAATTTTAATCAGACAATAAATTGTTTCCTGTAATTATATGAGAAGTAATTCTCAACTGGCCTCCCTGGTTAAATAAAGGTGAAATAAAATAAATGCAAATATCAAATAGAAAATGGTCTCGAAATTGAGAGTGTTAATCCGAAATCTAAATTCAGAGCAAAGTTCAGAACTTGCATGTTGAGAGTGATGGTGTGCTGTGAGGAAGATGGGGGTGGAGAGAGGTTTGAGAAGGGGGAGGGCTCGAGTTAAGAGATTCCACCACATTTTTTATTCATGCACCCAAAAAGCCCGGGCCTCCAGCACAACAAGCTCCTGTCTTCAATGGAGTGCGAGAGTGAAACAAAGCACTTCTTTTGTATGACACAGTAAATCAAGTGGTATTATTTTACCACTAAAATATTCAGTCTCTCAGGCACTTTTACCCCGGTCTCCAGCCATCAGTCAAGCTGCTGAGGCGTGAGAGAGACAGAGTGAACAGGGCTGACTCCATCCTCCTGTAACATGTGTCTACAGCAATCTTGTTAGAAAATGCAACAGATCTGCGGCAGGCTCCGTAACAGTATTTGTCAGTGGGTTAATAATTTATTAGCAGAGCTGGGAGGGCTGCGCTCAGCTAAAGAGAGCACAGAGCGAGGGTGCCCCACCCCCCAACCTCTCAGAGGCCCTATACAATACCAGCTCTCATTATTGAAGGGAGAGAGAGGGAGGGATATTGCAATAAGTCTCAGAAAATGTCAGAGGGCAACAATATGTACATTATATAGTCCCCAAAGCCTATGCTGGGATATAATGGTACACAATGTGAGCGTTTGATTCCAGAATTGTTTGAATTAAACAATAAAACACAAGGTGTTTCATAGAGTAGGAGAGCAGCTGGGGTCCAGGTCCACAGTGGTGATTGAGAAACATTGAATAACAGAGTATCCAAGGCTCTGGTGAGACACTCATAAAAAGGCTCAATAAAACAACCCGTTTATACATTGTATTCAGTGCATTCTGCACTGCTGCTATTCCTTTACCCTTATCAATAATGTAATGTGTTTCTCTAGTAATGAAGCCCAATATGTGCCTTTGTGTACATTGAGCAGTGAGAATATGGCAAACTGAAGAAGCCTCTCTGGTGTGAATTCTTGACAAGCCGTCTCCCCTCATGCTTGATTACACAATAACAATGGACAGCTAACAAACCAAACTAATCAATAAGAGCATGACATGTTGCCTGCCTTCTCCCAGACAAAACCCCAGTGACTTTGCAGAGGAAAGAAAGAGGAAACTGTGAAAGAGAGAAAGGGTCTTTAAATAGCTGACAATACTGGCCACATTTAAAGGATTAGGAGTGAAGGCTCATATGGCCTGGAATGCTTTGAGTCATGAATTGTTGCCACTGATAATGTTTCATCACGCGACAACCTCTGTTTAATTGGTTAGCATTAGAGGACCCTAGGTCTTATGACTGGGCCGTGTGTCTGTGGCTATCGCATTTCCTCCTCTATCGTAACAAGCTCTGACTTTCAGCCCGCTGTCGCTGCTCTTTCACGCTGCTGACCTTTTATAGACAATGGTGATAAGTAACTCCACACCAGACCCCCCCCCCCCCTCTTCGCCCATCGCCTGCCTCGCGCCCCACAACCCCCACACCTCTTCCCTCTCCTCCCAGCCTTAATCACAGGTCACTTCAGCAGAAAAATATTAGCCCCCTTAGCCCCCTTACCCTCAGACACCACCAACCAATTTTCTTTGTGGGGGAATAAGGAAATACGTTGTTAAAACAAGAGGACCATTGTTTGAAGACATAACGATAGGTACGCTGGATATGGCAAGAAGCTGCTTTATGACTGAGCTTCAGGTTTCCATGGGTAACGACGTGCAGGCACACACACACACACACACACACACACACACACACACACACACACATACACACACACATACACACACACATACACACATACACACACACACACACACATACACATACACACACACACACACACACACACACACACACACACACACACACACACACACACACACACACACACACACACATACACACACACACACACACACACACACACACACACACACACACACACACACACACACACACACACACACACACATACACATACACATACACACATACACACAGACACACACACACACAAATGCAGAAAATAAAAGGTGTAAATGATAATGATTTGGGGAAATATTCCTTAATGTAATCTTTTGATTTTCTCTAAAGAAAAATCTAAAGTTATTTGAAAACAAAGGCATTTCAACAGAAACGGACAATTGGGTGAACATCTAAAAAGCATGACGTCTTTAGACAACATCGACTGGAACAAAGTTAATAGGTGAAATATGAACATTACATCATACTAACAATGGAAAACTAAAAATGTAAATACGAACCGTTATCACAGGCCAGCACAAGAGCCATTTGGTGCACCTAATGAAATATCATTGTAGATGTAAATACATTACACACCATGCTGGTGAAGGCACTGTGAGAACATGGTCAGAGCATCACAGTCTACACAAAGACGATACAGGCTTCACTCGAGAGCACAAGTCAGGGCTCACACACATAGTGGGAGAGAGAAATAGGTCATATAAGTTATAGTATTCAATTTAGTTTAAGCAATCTACAATACATTAAAAAAAACTCATTTGAGGACTGAAGGCCATATTTCCTTACATTTGAAAATATCTTTTGAATTTCCTTTCAATAGACACTCAATATTGTCTATATTTTACAGATGGATAGAGCCAGGCTCATATGAGCCTGAGACTGGCTGTACAACGTACAAAGGGAAAAAAATATGTCTTCCTCTAGAGGTCTTTGTAACATCCTATTCCCCCACTGTTGTCCCAGGTGACATAGCAGGGATCCACAGGGTCTTCACCTGGCATAATATGTTGCTACCTCCCAGCTCCCAGCTGGAAATTTACTGACACACTCACTGCCGTTTAGCACAATTAAATGATCGCCTTCCATTGTGACTGTGTTTGAGATGAACCTGGCACCCCATACATAAACATATAATAATGATTCAGCTTCTACCGCTCTCCTTCCCTCTCTATATAAAGCACACACACACACACACACACACACACACACACACACACACACACACACACACACACACACACACACACACACACACACACACACACACACACACACACACACACACACACACACACTCCACAGCAGCTAACACTACCTTTGAGATCCAGTAAACGAAAAATCGATGGTGAGGAACTCCTTACTTCCTACTGTAAATTATAAAACAGTTACAATATTCACAGTTTATTTATGATAATCAGATTTATTTTACATTATTTAGATTGTATGGATTATACAAACAAATGGCTCTGCTAGACATTATAGCTTTAAAAAAATATATATATATATATATAGAGATGTTCATATTAAAAGTTAAAATGAACATCTCACTTCCATGATATCTATTTCAGACAATAATATAAAACTGTAATCCAAGGAGAAAAATTCAAGTGGACAAAGTAATTATGGGTAATGATATAAAAATATTGCAAATGGCTGGGGAAATACATACACCCTAACAACGTAGCTGGAGAGAGTTGTTCCTCTATAAATGTTGACCTTCCCCCTTCAAAAAGTCAACTCAATTACACAAGCACTTCATCCCCACTTCACTCACTCTCCTGATGCTTTCTCTATTAGAAACCAACGTAGTTACTCCGTCTAAAACCCACACTCAAAAAGACAGCCACCCAGAGCAAATTAAGCAAGCCTCCTCAAGTGCACACTTTAGATATAGAGCATAGCATCCGTAATTACTTTGCACAGTAAATTATTTGCAATAATATCCTGTTGGAGGAGCCGTCTTCCGTCTCACTTTAAACACTTGTGCAGCTGGATTAGTTAGACAGCCTGGTTGGTGTCCTGCCCCCCCCTTGCTAGCTGCTAGGCAGAGCCTGACAACAGAGGCTGGTGCAGGTGTGAGAGCGCTGAAGTGGCTCTGTCTGTCTGTCTGTCTGTCTGTCTACCCAGTGAGGGTCGAGGAGCACACACTTACAAACTGAGCCGCTCGTCACCACCGATGCCCCCCTCCGCCACTGGCCCTCTTCCTCCCGATCCAAGAGAGACAACTCCAGCGCTGGATGGCATAACACCTCCTCAGTTCACCAGGAGCCAGAGGGGTACACACACTCACACTCTCTCTCTCTCTCACACAGATACACACACACTCTCACTCACTCTCTCTCTCTCTCTCTCTCTCTCACACACACACACACACACACTCTCTATCTCTCTCACACACACACACTCACACTCTCTCTCTCTCTCTCTCTCTCACACACAGATACACACACTCTCACTCACTCCCTTTCTCTCTCACACACACACACACACTCTCTCTCTCTCTCACACACACACACACACACACACTCTCTCTCTCTCTCACACAGATACACACACACTCTCACTCACTCTCTCTCTCTCACACACACACACACACACACACTCTCTCTCTCTCTCACACACACACACACACACACTCTCTCTCTCTCTCTCTCGCTCTCACACACACACACACACACACACACGCACTCTCACATGCACAATCACACACACTCACGAACACACGCTGACAGGCCAAGCGTCCAGTGCATTACTTTTCCCATCTGTTCCACAGTACTCTGTCTCAGAAGGCATCCACGAGGAGGAGAAGTAGAGGACAGAAATAGAGGACAGAACTAGAGGACAGCCAGGAGCAGCACACATAGGAGCAGCACCCACAATAAAGAACAGCACCAGAACTACTGCACCACCTCAGAACTACCACTCTCTCGTCCAGCCAGCGGTCTGGCGCTAAAGAGATTGAGAGGCAGGAGAATCAACTTGTTTTTTCCTTCCCTCTCTTTCTCTCTCTCTCTCTCTCTCTCTCTCTCTTACACTCCCCCGCTCCCTCTCTCTCTCTCTTACACTCCCCCGCTCCCTCTCTCTCTCTCTCTTACACTCCCCTGCTCCCTCTCTCTCTCTCTGAACGTGTAGAGGTCTGGGCCTTCTGGGTGATGCAGTTCCCAAAGTGCCTTCTGTCACTGCCACTGCAGTTAAGCAAACTTTACAGCCAGTCAAGCCATCAACCAACACAGGCTATTCGCTGAGCAACAGTGGAGCTTTGTGGCTCCCCTCCCAGTTGACAGTAAGTTATGAGCCCTTTGTGAGTGCAGGGGAAGGAAAACAGAGATCGGAATTTGGCAGGAACATAATAATACAGAATTCTCCTGTCTGTGGAACCTGAAGTTTTCATGGAAACAATCAAGCATTGTTGGAGTAAAGAAAAGCGACTGACAGATGAAATATAGTGGGGGGCCCTTTTAGGAAAACAGTCAACAAAGTGCCATTCAGGCCAGGGCCTTTCTGTCATTTATAAAGATAACTTCTATGCACTTGAGAGTTTAGAGCAAAGAGTTCAGATTGAACAAACCAAGTGTAACATCTCCCACAGTCCACAGTGCACAGAGCTGTGGAGAGGACTGGGGGTGCCAAACAAGTAGGCTGGGGGGCTGCCAGGCATCACAAGGTTCCTAGAGATACACAATGAGTATATAGGGGACAGAGAGGGAGGAGAGAAGAGAAGGGGGAGAGGAGAGAAAAGGGGCCCCTGAAAAAACGCAGAGAGCCGCCCCAAAAGAGCAGGAACAATGGCTAATATTGAAGGAGTCATTTTGCAGGGGGACAGAAAAAGAGAGGGACAGTGGAGACACAGAATGGATTATGAAAGGAGGGGGGGGGGTATTCTTCTGCATGGCAGGAGAACTGTGGGCCTCAGTCTTTGGCCTGCTCCTTATGAGGTCATCACTGGCAGCCATTGCCCAGAAAAGTTTGGTTGGTACAACTGCCGTTTGGACATCTGGAATGTCGGCACACAGTGGCCTGCTTTCTCCGCAACTATCCTGATTCTTTTCTTTTCCAAAAATAGGACGCTTCGCCAGCGCTGGTCACTCAATTTGGAAAATGTACAATGTCTAATGAAAAGAATAGCAGTTTTGTTCTCTTTTATTCTCATCTCATAAATGGGAATGAGGAAATTACCTTCAACGCTGCTTTGATTAAGCGGCTCTATTCTAGGGATTGGCTGGACAACAGCTCATTAGTTACAGTTAGCCCCACCCCTAATTCTTTGGGGATTTGTTTTCTTTCATTCTTTCTTTCTCTGTTTTTCTCTCACTCACTCACTCATGAATTGAAAGAATTCATTGGGCGCGCAAACAAGGCACACAAATGTGTCCACCTTTGTCACTCTGGACGTTTTTCTCTATCTTAGTGCCTTGTATGTTCTCTGAGGGACGGAGGGAGGTTGAGAAACTGATGCCTGGGATAAAGGGAGGGAAAGGGCCATATTCTGAGAGTGGCAACGTTTCATGTGACACGTCAATCGGAAAATCAAAACAGGGGTAGTTCATTTGCTCCACGCAGATGAGACCATGTAGAAGGGACTGATGAATAGAGGTCAGGCAGGCCACACCTCACAGACATTGATTGCCGATTTAAACCACTGAAACCAATTCATTTGCCCTTGTTGAATAGAAAGCATGGTCAACAGTGTGTAACGCTGTGACAGGTCGGACGGGAGGGCCGAATAAAAGTGAGCGGCTAAACGAATGCTTGGCAGCCAGCTCTGTTTGGAGGTGGTTCAGAGTTATCCTGCTGACTGACAGCCCATACAGAGAAAAAGAGGCTGCAAGGAGAAACGAGATCTGAGGAGCCAAACCAGAACCACCTGCCATTGATCTGAGTAATTGCCCCAAAATTTGGTTCACAGAAGACATGTACAGCCCCTGTTTAGCAATGCTTCACTCACAGAGCGGCACGGAGAAAACCACTATAACTGAATGGGAAACACAGTCTAATAAAATCAGGGAGCTGACAGACATGGTTGAAGAGAAAAATGTGCAGTATATGCAGTCTGAGAGAACAGGCTCTGTACAGGATTAGCCGCTGACTGATACAGAAAATGTCTCACCAGTGGGCTGTTAACCATGTGTCTGACCACTGATACTTCGCTCAAACTCACACTGCATTCATCTATATGTCAAGATGCCAGATAAAAAGACATGGTAGGCCTCTGTCGAAATATAAATATCACCGCAAATGATAAACTCACTGCAATCTATTACCTAGGAAAAAACATAAAATAAGACTTCTTTCTGCCTGGTCAGCAGTGAGTAGGTTTTGATGGGGAAATGGGGCCATTATTTCCCCTCTCACTATCTCCATCACAGCCCCAGGCCTCTGGTAGTTTCTGTTAGTCAGAGGCAGTCATGTTGACTAACACCTTGGTGGGAGAGGTTTCTCTTCTTTCCTGGCAGACGTAGACCACGCATGCATCATGACAGGCATTCAGAATGAAATCATGAACTAAATTGCTTTCTTAAAAAACCACAAGTGTGAGCCAGGGGTTTGTGTCTGTGTCTGGCCGGTGGCCACGTCCCTCTGGTTCCCAGGCAGCCTCTCAGGCAGCCTCTGCCCGGCTCTGTTGTGGTTCCCTGCTACCACATTCATTACGCTCAGCGCAGCCCGGCTCAGCCTCAGACTCGCTACACTGTGGTGGGGCTCACTCACTGGACCAGTAGGAAATCATCTGGTCATCTCAAACTACTCCTCCATTTCAGACGGCCCCGCTCCGCACAAAGAGGCCCTTTGTCCCAGCACGTTTACGACCATCCTTTAGATCTCAATCAGTGAATCAATCAAAAACATAGAAACAAATCTGCTCTTATAGCTGGGGTTTTAAAGTCTGAAGGGGGTTGTCAGAAAGACTGACTCAACATTTCACAAATTTACACTGCTTTATTACCAAACAACAATCCCTACTGTGACCGACATCCCATAATGACACAAAATTGCAGTTCCTAAGAACACTTCAAACATTTTTTGGAACATCACTAAAATAGCATTCTGGTGTGTCTAGCTGTGCCATGGAGGTTAACAGGGAAATGTAGTAGTCTGCATGTAGGCTATATCTCTTACAAACAAATGTTTAAAAGACTTGCTACTGAAAACAGAAAGCTGGGGGACAAAATCAACTGTAAAGTCAATATCCTAAAACACACAGAGAGA
>NC_143027.1:71297500-71382500 GCF_057628025.1 Oncorhynchus mykiss | reverse complement strand
TGTCAGTTTCTCCCTCTACTCTCACTCACTCTTCTCTCTCCTGTCAGTTTCTCCCTCTACTCTCACTCACTCTTCTCTCTCCTGACGGTTTCTCTCTCTACTCTCACTCACTCTTCTCTCTCCTGGCGGATTCTCTCTCTACTACACACACTCTTCTCTTTCCTGTCAGTTTCTCTCTCTACTCTCACTCACTCTTCTCTCTCCTGGCGGATTCTCTCTCTACTACACACACTCTTCTCTCTCCTGTCAGTTTCTCTCTCTACTTTCACTCACTCTTCTCTCTCCTGTCAGTTTCTCCCTCTACTCTCACTCACTCTTCTCTCTCCTGTCAGTTTCTCTCTCTACTATCACTCACTCTTCTCTCTTCTGTCAGTTTCTCCCTCTACTCTCACTCACTCTTCTCTCTCCTGTCAGTTTCTCTCTCTACTCTCACTCACTCTTCTCTCTCCTGTCAGTTTCTCCCTCTACTCTCACTCACTCTTCTCTCTCCTGACGGTTTCTCTCTCTACTACTCTCACTCACTCTTCTCTCTCCTGGCGGATTCTCTCTCTACTCTCACTCACTCTTCTCTCTCCTGTCGGTTTCTCTCTCTACTCTCACTCACTCTTCTCTCTCCTGGCGGATTCTCTATCTACTCTCACTCTTCTCTCTCCTGGCGGATTCTCTCTCTACTCTCACTCACTCTTCTCTCTCCTGTCGGTTTCTCTCTCTACTCTCACTCACTCTTCTCTCTCCTGTCGGTTTCTCTCTCTACTCTCACTCACTCTTCTCTCTCCTGACGGTTTCTCTCTCTACTCTCACTCACTCTTCTCTCTCCTGGCGGATTCTCTCTCTACTCTCACTCACTCTTCTCTCTCCTGGCGGATTCTCTATCTACTCTCACCCTTCTCTCTCCTGGCGGATTCTCTCTCTACTCTCACTCACTCTTCTCTCTCCTGTCGGTTTCTCTCTCTACTCTCACTCACTCTTCTCTCTCCTGTCGGTTTCTCTCTCTACTCTCACTCACTCTTCTCTCTCCTGACGGTTTCTCTCTCTACTCTCACTCACTCTTCTCTCTCCTGGCGGATTCTCTCTACTCTCACTCACTCTTCTCTCTCCTGGCGGATTCTCTCTCTACTCTCACTCTTCTCTCTCCTGGCGGATTCTCTCTCTACTCTCACTCTTCTCTCTCCTGGCGGATTCTCTCTCTACTCTCACTCACTCTTCTCTCTCCTGGCGGATTCTCTCTCTACTCTCACTCACTCTTCTCTCTCCTGTCGGTTTCTCTCTCTACTCTCACTCACTCTTCTCTCTCCTGGCGGTTTCTCTCTCTACTATCACTCACTCTTCTCTCTCCTGTCGGATTCTCTCTCTACTCTCACTCACTCTTCTCTCTCCTGGCGGTTTCTCTCTCTACTACACACACTCTTCTCTCTCCTGGCGGATTTTCTCTCTACTCTCACTCACTCTTCTCTCTCCTGGCAGATTCTCTCTCTACTCTCACTCACTCTTCTCTCTCCTGGCGGTTTCTCTCTCTACTACACACACTCTTCTCTCTCCTGGCGGATTCTCTCTCTACTTTCACTCACTCTTCTCTCTCCTGTCGGTTTCTCTCTCTACTCTCACTCACTCTTCTCTCTCCTGGTGGATTCTCTCTCTACTACACACCCTTTTCATTCCTTCCCCCCTCTCTCCTTTTCCTCTTCACTCTTTCTGCCTTTCTCAACCAGGGTGTAGTTGTGTTGTTCCCACAGCACACTAATCAGGCAGGCAGGCATCTTCCCCTACTTTACCTCTCAGCTATCTTATATCTATTGGGAGAAAGGAGGTGGGACAGAGAGTGGGGGACAGAGGAAGAGAAAGAGGGAGAGAGACAATACAAGAGGAAGAGTGATCAGTATAGAAGAGATGAATGGACAGAATGGAAAGAGAGAGGCAGCATGTGAGATGAGGAGAGAGTGAGATATAGTCACTTGTGGACGTTATGGAGTGGGGATGTGATACGAAGGTACGTCCAGTGGGGAAGCTTGTTTTTCACTGTAGAGCGATGACACCAGGCGAGGAGAGGTCCATAGTTGAAAAGGAAGTGTTTTTATGAAACTGGGAAGTTGAATTACTGGGTGATCACTCTTATTAAAGTTTTGTCAGTGAAGTGGGCTAGGTGCACCCCTAAACATCATGCTGACAGATTATTATTGAGAAGCTGTTGTATATCGCTGACACACACAGACAGACAGACAGACAGACAGACACGCACACGCACACGCACACAGACACGCAGGCAGCATTGAATCTGAAATGGTTGATTACAGTGTGGCGTTTACGGGTTTCCCGATCTAGTGACTTTACTAGCTTAAATAACTAATGGACGGAGAGGGAAATACGGTTAATGCCAACAGGCGATTTAATGTTACACGGCACGGGGTAATGGGGAGCTGCACAAAACAACCAACCTAGCCTGAACTCGCTGGCCATAAATCACAGTCCAGCGGGAGGTACCTCCCCAGAGATATCATCACCAGAGAAAGAAAATGGGGCTCTCCCCATTAGATATATTCCCCCTTTTCTATTACCATGACAACCCCATAAACAATGAACGTGACTGGCGCTGCCAGCCTGGGGGAGGGTCTGCCCACCTTACCCCAGCTACAATTGTATTTGTTCCATCAGAGAATGAGTGATTTCATTATTGATACGAGCAGAGGAATGTTTGTTTTTCATTTCAACGCTCTAAGCCTGCCTGTCTGCCTACCTGTCAAATAACCTGGTTAGCTCAGACACCTCTGGCAATAACTATTATGGAATAACAGACTGTGCATGTGTCTGGTGCCTGTGTGTGTGTGTGTGTGTGTTTACGTGTACGTGTGCATGTGCGTTTGTGTGAGTGTGTGTAATACAATGTAATACAACATGTGTAGATGTGTACTGTATGTATTACTGTGTATAGTGTCATCATCGCTCAGTTTGTCTGTGTGGAAAGTGATTAGTTCAGAGCATCGTCAGAGTTTTTGAGAGCTCCTCTAGTGCTGTGGCTAGAGAGGCTGTGGTATGACGGCCTCTCCTCCCTGATGGTTAGCTGTAATTGAGGAGTAGCTGCTGTCTCCTGGAGGCTGGAAACAGTGAGTGTGGTGGTTTGATCTGGCTCACCATGATTATGGGGGTCAAAAAGGAACAGACATTTGTCTGATTTCTGGACAACACTCCCTGTAGAATCTTTATATTTTTGTTAATTTATACAGAAAAAGTCATTCTTTTTTTCAGGTTCACCTGACATACAGTGTAGTACAGTTTTGACAGTCAGAACATGATAGTGTCAAAACCTATTTGAAATCTCCAGGAATATAATAACATGAACACAATGGCAGGTAGATTAAAAAGCCTTCCCAGAGAGAATGGCAGTCTAACTCTGCAGTTATTACATGTGAGATCAGTAGGAATGGTTCAATGAAACTGGTACAGCATGTGCTTTCCCAAAGGAACAAACTGTAAACAAATAGCTATGTTTATTTATCCCTCTCTCACCTGGCCACACATACGCACACACATGCACACACACACACACTCCTACCCACCCTAACACCAGAGCGCTTTTGAGGCGATAACCATCGGCGGCTTGGAGCCAGGAAAGTGAGTCTGGCTTTAATAGCGTCTCATTGATAGAATTTAAATTGGATGTTAAATAAGCATTACTGTGCCTGATTGCCTGGCCGGCCCCAGAAAGTGGGCAGCTAGTGAGGCAGTTTGTGAGCGGCTCACTCAGGGAGAGATATCTGAAATTGGGGTGAGATTGAATTAAAGTGTGAACAATTAGAGATATGCTGGCGGTGTGTTTAGGAGCGCCTGGGGTGGGGTACCCCTGTCACCTCTGTACTTCTAGGTACACCACTCAGACAGGTTTCTTCATGTCCTGCTACTATCCCCTTCCAAACCCATACCTTGTTTATGGATGGGATCTGTTGTGTTTATGCTTTATTTTCTTCTCTACTTATTTCCCTCTAGCTCTCTCTCTCTCTCTCTCTCTCTCTCTCTCTCTCTCTCTCTCTCTCTCTCTCTCTCTCTCTCTCTCTCTCTCTCTCTCTCTCTCTCTCTCTCTCTCTCTCTCTCTCTCTCTCTCTCTCTCTCTCTCGTCTCTTTCCTCTCTGTCTCTGTCTTGCTGTGTGCATTGGAGAGTAAAAATGGCTAAAAAAACAAAAGCAAGAGAGAG
Organism: Oncorhynchus mykiss; assembly: GCF_057628025.1. NCBI lineage: Eukaryota > Metazoa > Chordata > Actinopteri > Salmoniformes > Salmonidae > Oncorhynchus > Oncorhynchus mykiss. Next base: position 71,378,317 of record NC_143027.1, on the reverse strand, counting down.
GGTGAGAAAAAGAGAGATGAAGAGAGTGTTGTGTAATGTTAATAGGGGTATATAGCTGTCACTCCGTCATTGTAGAGATACTGTCCCTTCTCTGTCCGGCCTGCCTGACACAGCCTGCTCAAACATAATCCCCCTGACACCCTGTTCTGGAGAGAGGCAGGAGAAACAGACAGGAGAGTGGTAGGTTTATTTATCATTTAAAAAAATCAGTTTTTGTGACATCTAATTGGTAGTTACAGTCTTGTCCCATCGCTGCAACTGCCATACGGACTCAGGAGAGGCAAAGGTCGAGAGCCATGCGTCCTCCGAAACACAGCCATGCCAAGCCGCACTGCTTCTTAACACACTACTCGCTTAATCTGTAAGCCAGCCACACTAATGTGTCAGAGGAAACACCATACAACTGGCTACCAAAGTCAAAATGCATGCTCCTGGCACACCACAAGGAGTCGCTAGAGCACTAAGTGACAAAGACATCCCGGCCGGCCAAACGCACCCCTAACCCGGACGACGCTGGGCAAAATGTGCCCCGCCCCATGGTTCTCCGGGTCGTGGCCGGCTGCAAAGCAGCCTGGGATCGAACCCGGGTCTGTAGTGACGCCTCTAGCACTGCAATGCAGTGCCTTAGACCCCTGTGCCACTCGGGAGGCTCTAGTGGTAGGAGGTTTGCTTGGGGAATAGGTTGGAATCCCATCAGAATTGAGAGATAATGTATTATTTCAAAGCAGCTCATCTGGAGTGTGTCCTTCAAGGACAAGGTGAAATTAATGATTTTGTCTTATTTGTCCTTGTCTTGTATCTCTCTTTAGTTGTGCCCTTTCTCCTCACTACCACAGCTTCCTGAGATGAGCATATAGTACATCTCTCTGTCTTTCTACCTTTCCTCTTTTACATCTACGTCCTCTCTCTCTCTCTCTCTCTTTCTCTCTCTCTCTCTCTTTCCCTCTCCCTCCTTCTCTCTTTCGCTCTCTCTCTCTCTCTCTCTCTCTCTTTATTTTTGTGACTGTGGGAGAGGACAGTGACAGCAGTGGGCTTGGCCCAGCTTGGACTCCTGCTCCATAAACAGTCCAGCTGGACATGATCCACCTGGACTAGACCCAGGACCCAGACAATCCAGAGCCTAGAACCTACACCCTTCTGCTACCCTCTGCCCACTATCACCATGGAAACCTGCAGCCTGTTGTGGGTAGCCAAGTCTGATGTAATGTACGGCACCTGAATGGAGTTTGTTTGTGACAGCTGTTGGGCCATGAAAGTAATTTGCTAGCGATCGTTTCTGGCCCGCACGCGGGCCCCCTTCTGGCCCTTGAATGGGTTTGTTTGTGTCTGATTTGCATGTCAAGGCCCCACTAAGACCTGTGTCCACCCAGCACACTGTGGCTCTGCCCCCAGACAGCTCTATCAGAACAGTCTCTCTGCCAGGACCAGGAGCAGGACTTTAGCTCTGGGAAACTTAACTTTTGGCCTGTCACTCAGTCTTATCTCTGACATGTTGTAGTTCCTCTTGCCTGAGTGTGTGTACTTGCTCACTCTTGATCGTTTCTCAAAAGGGGAGCTTACGTTCAGACTTTTTTCTCTCCTTTTCCTCTTTCTCTGTAGGTTTTCAATCTAATTTCCAACCTCATCTCTCTCCTGCTAAATACACGTCTTCATGTTAATGAACACTTTCTGCTAGCAAATCCCTCCAGTCTGAGAGTCCCTGTGATTCAGCTCTCCTGTATGTTCTAGTTGCTGATCTCAGACCTGTCTGGAAGCACAGGTACATGTTGCTGAATAACACAGACCAGCTCTAGCATCTGATCTCAGACCTGTCTGGAAACACATTAGAATGTTAATGAATAACACCGGACCTGCTTTATTAGCTGATCTCAGACCTGTCTGGAATCCTGTCTGGATAAAAATGTTGATAAATCACACAGAACCTGCTCTAGTAGCTGATCTCAGAACTGTTGGGAGACCTGTCTGGATGCACAAGATCACTTCCTCCCCAGGATTTATTCATTCAGACACTCAACCCGAGTTCAACATTACTCCAAATGCTCCCCGGTTACTCCCTGTGCTGAAATTAGTATTTAACTCTGTTCTCTTCTTTCTCTCCCTTCTCCCTCATCTCCGGCTTCTTTCCTCCCTTATTACACCTGATCTCCTGCCTTGTACTCCTCTCATCCTTTCTTGTCTTTTCTCCTCTGTTCATTCCCTCTCTCTTTCAACCCTCATCTCTACTTTACCCTCATCTTTTCACTTTTCATCTGCTTTCTCTTTCCAACCTTTCTATCTCCTTTTTCATAACCTGAAACTTCCTCTTCTCCTCCCACCCTCCTCCCCTCCTCATTCTTTCTCTGCAGGGCCAGCATTGTCCAGAAGAGGATCATCTACTTCCAGGATGAAGGCTCTCTCACCAAGAGGATGTGTGAGAAAGGTATGTCCTCCATTACTGAGACGCAGTAAAGGACACTACATGTCTTCCACTCCTCCTCCTCCTTCTCCCTTACTATATCTCAGCATCTCCTGTCTTACTCTCTCTTCCCTTACTGGGTCAGGATCTTTACACTTGTGCTGTATCTCCCAATCTCTGCATGACATTGGATAGAGAATTTACGGAGACTACTGAGACCCTCCCTCCCTCCCTCCCTCCCTCCCTCCCTCCCTCCCTCCCTCCCTCCCTCCCTCCCTCCCTCCCTCCCTCCCTCCTTCCCTCCCTCCCTCCCTCCCTCCCTCCCTCCCTCCCTCCCTCCCCCCCCTCCCTCCCTCCCTCCCTCCCTCCCTCCCTCCCTCCCTCCCTCCCTCCCTCCCTCCCTCCCTCACCCATCCCTCCTCCCTCCCTCCTCCTCCCTACCCCCCCTCCCTCACCCCTGCCTCCTCCTCCCTCCCCCCCCCCTCCTCTCTCCTTTCTCACCCTTCCTCCTCTCTCCCTCCCTCCCTTCTTCTATCTCTTCACCACATCATCATGTAAATAACCAGGCAAAATCAGGAGCCTATATTCATCCTCTCCTCTCCATCTGAGCTAACCACACAGTTGTGGAAGGAATTGGACATTTAAGACAACTGCACTTCTCATATTTCTCAACTCAGTGACCTTCTCATAGCAACTCTGTTGCATGTATTTATTTTCAAAAGACAGCTCAATATGAAAGCCTAATATATCTAATTTCCCCTTATTCTTTTGCTTCAAACCACAGTAAATAAGCCCATCTCCTCTCCTCTCCCCTCCTCTGTCCCCTACCTATAACAACCCTATACCTCTCTCTGCTGTCAAACTCTCTCTCCTCCTTTAACCCCCTTCTCTCTCTCACTCTCACTCTCTTTCTCTTCTCAGAGTCATTGTATGGGGAGACCACAGAGAAGCCTTTGCTGGATTGCTGTGCCTGTGGAACAGCCAAGTACAGAGTCACCTTCCACGGCAACTGGTCAGAGAAGGTGCACCCCAAAGACTACCCTCGTAAGTACCCCATAACAACTTCCAAATTACCAAGGTACATACCCCATTTAATCCCTGAAAGATAACTTTAGTTAGTCCCCCATTTCACCCCAGGGCTACCCTAGTTGGTGCCTCCATTGCGTCAAAATAACCCCTTTACTAATAAAATTGCCCTACTGCTCAAGTACCCAGCATCACCGTCTTCCAAGGATACTACAACCTCCATGGCCACCCCAGGATACTCTCTCCCCAGGCCCCTGTCTCATTCCTCCCCCAGCTTGGCCCTGGGCCTCGGTCTGTGGTGCTGCACTGTATAACCTTGAGCCTGACTCCCCAGCAGGCAGGCAGGGTGTGAAGTGAAATGGGGCTCTCCCCTCCTTCTAAGACACTCCTCTCTCTCTCACACACAGCCCAGATCAATATAATGATTAGCATGGAGTCCCACAGTGAGATAAACCTGCAGATCGAGCAACACCCTAATTTATTGGCTTAGGAGAGACAGGAGTGTGTGTGTCTTCCTGTGTGTCTTTCTGTTTTTGTGCATGTCTGTCTCTGTTACATTGTGTGTGTGTGTGTGTGTGTGTGTGTGTGTGTGTGTGTGTGTGTGTGTCTGTGTGTGTGTGTGTGTGTGTGTGTGTGTGTCTGTGTGTGTGTGTGTGTGTGTGTGTGTGTCTGTGTGTGTCTGTGTGTGTCTGTGTGTGTCTGTGTGTGTGTGTGTGTTCATGCATGCGTTTCCACTCTTTGTCTTTGGAAATCCATTATTGGTTTTGTGGTTTTTATAATTGAGTTCTCCTCACCACCACAAAGTCATAGCCAAGGTAACCATCCCTGGTTGTCATACAAACAGGAAATCACCATCTACAACTTCCTCCCCAAGCATCATTAGTATCCGGTAATTATTTGTTAATGTGCCTGTGTTTTTTATATAACAACTGTCAATCAAACACAGATAGAACCATTGCTAAAAGAGGTTTTAGCAACCGTTTTCACACACTATCCACAGTCATGATGGTCTGTGAGTGTCTGCTTCTTCATTGCTAGCAGCAGGAGTGAGAGAGAGAGAAGAAAGAGAGAGGGAGAGAGAAGAAGATACAGCACAATGTCACGTCAGGCTGATATTTTTACAAGGCGTCCATTCGTCCTTCAAGCAGAGGAGAGGCACACGTGAAGGGCCGATGCCATACATTCTGATGTTGAAGGTTTCTCTAAAACAGGCTAGCAGGTTTTTTATTCTCCTCGCTCCCTCCATCGTCACATGCACAGCTTTATTTCCCTCTCTGTGTGACTATAGTTAAACAATAAGGTCCGAGGAGGTGTGGTATATGGCTAATAAGCACAACACAATGTGGAGTGCCTGGACACAGCCCACAACCCCTGAGGTGCCTTATTGCTATTATAAACTGGTTACCAATGTAATTAGAGCAGTAAAAATACATGTTTTGTCATACCCATGGTATACGGTCTGACATAGCATAGATGTCAGCCAATCAGCATTCAGGGCTCGAATAACCCAGTTTATAATATGTAATACACCGCTGAGAAGCCGCTGAGAAGCTATTCAACCATTATCTGCCAGCAGGTTTCCTGGTTATCTGAACCCATTCAGACAGACTCAGGAGAGAGACGGGTAGAGAGAGCCCAGCCAAGACAGCCATGACTGGTACTCAGGTGGCTAAGTGTACCAGAGAATTGCGCTGTGGTTTGGATGGATCTGATGTTACATCCAGGGATTCACAGCTCAAGTGTCATTTCATGTCTTCAGTGGATATGGGGTCTCAATAGTATTTCTACCAGACTCACACAAAGCTGAAAATGAGCAATATGAGCAGTCACGTCGCTCAATTCAGCAAGACTGAGAGAAAGAGAAAGAGATGGAAGGAGTTTTGCAGAGAGTATGAAAATAGGCTGTGGAACATCAGAGTATATGACTGAGATTGGATACAGTTCTGACGGATATAGAGGGATTAACCTTACTGAGTTTGTGGTGACCGCTTCCCCTATTTGTGTGTGTGTGTGTGTGTGTGTGTGTGTGTGTGTGTGTGTGTGTGTGTGTGTGTGTGTGTGTGTGTGTGTGTGTGTGTGTGTGTGTGTGTGTGTGTACACCCCATCACGCCAGAGGAGTGTTATAAATTGCAAAAGGAAATGAGAAAGGAGGATTTGAGTGGTCAGATAGAGTGCCTAGCTTTGCTGAACAAAGACTTTCCGATAATGTGTGTGAGTTGCTCTGACGGAGAGAGGAGAGAGGGATGAGGAGGTGGGATATGAGTTTATTTTGTAGCAATAAAGAAGATAATTATCCACTCGGAGGCCTTTGACCTTGGGAAGTGAAGAGAGGACAATAGATTGCATCAGCAGACCGAAGTTTGACTTCATAGTTGGAAACTCAGTATGCTATTTCAAGTTTCAAGTTTTTAGTATTTCAATGTCAGGTGAAAAAGTACAGTGAAAGGCCTTTCTTGCAAGTTCTAAACTCAACAACGTAGTAATCAATAACAATGTAACACTAAAAATAAGATAAGGTAGAACAAAAACACATAAGAAATAAAAAATGCGAAATAAGAAGAACACTATATACAGGGTCAGTTCCAGTACCATATTTACAATGTGCAGGGATACTGGAGTGATTTAGGTAGATATGTATATAGATAAGGTGACCAGGCATCAGGATATATGATAAACAGAGTAGCAGCAGTGTATATGGTGATTGTATGTGAGTGGGTGTGCGTGCGTGCGTGTGTGTAGAGTCAGTATAAATGTATGTGCATATTATGTGTGTGTGAGCAAATGATAAAGTGAGCGTTTGTGTGTGTGTTGGAGTGTCAGTGTGTGTGAGTGTGTAGGGAGGGTGCTGTGAGGGTGCATAGAGAGAGTGCAAAAATAAGGGTCAACTCAGAGAGTCCGTAGCCATTTAGTTAGCTATTTAGTTAGCTATTTAGTTAGCTATTTAGTTAGCTATTTAGTTAGCTATTTAGCAGGCTTGGGGAAAGATGCTGTTCAGGAACCTGTTGGTGTCAGACTTGATGCACCGCCACTGCTTGCCGTGCGGAAGCAGAAATAACAGTTTATGGCTTGACTGGTAGGAGTCTTTAACAATTTTTCAGGCCTTCCTTTCACACCTCCTAATATAGAGGTCCTGTATGGCAGGGAGCTCGGCCCCAATGATGTACTGGGCTGTCCGCACCACCCACTGTAGCGCCATGCGCTCGAGGGTGGTGCTATTGCCATACCAAGCAGTGATGCAGTCAGTCAAGATGCTCTCAATGGTACAGCTGTATACGTTTTGGAGGATTTGAGGGCACATGCAAAACATTTTCAACCTCCTGAGGTGTGTGTGGACCATTTTAAGTTCTTAGTAATGTGGACACCAGGGAACTTGAAGCTCTCAACCCCCAGATGTGATGTTTGCCTACCTTCGCCACCTCAGGTCAGCCCGTCATGAAGTCCAGGATCCACTTGCATGGGGAGGTGTTCAGTCCCAGGGTCCCAAGCTTGGTGACAAACTTGGAGGGGACAATGGTGTTGAATGCTGAGCTGTAGTCAATGAACAGCATTCACACATAGGTATTCCTCTTATCTAGGTGGGTGAGGGCAGTGGGGATTGCAATTGAGATTGCGTTGTCTATTGGTCTGTTGGGGCAGTATGTAATTTGAAGTGGGTCTAGGGTGTCTGGGATGGTGGAGTTAATGTGTGCCATAACCAGTCTCTTAAAGCACCTCATGATTACAAATGTGAGTGCTACAGGGTGGTAGACATTGTGGCTTGAAGCCTTAGAGTTCTTGTGAACAGGAATGATGGTGGTCATCTTAAAACATGTGGGGATTACAGACTGGGACAAGGAGAGGTTGAAAATTACCCTGAATATGCCTGCCAGCTGTTCTTCACATGCTCTTAGAACATGCCATGGAATACCGTCAGGCTCCGTGGCCTTGCGGGTGTTGAGCTGATTAAAGACCTTACTCACATTGGCCTCGGAGAGCAATAGTGGTGTCACTCACACCCGGCACAATATTGTTATTGACAAAGCCTGCATAAAATGCATGGAGTTTGTCTGGTAGAGAGGCATTGTTTCGCAGATCACGGTTGGGTCTTCCTTTGTAATCCGTAATGGACTGTAGCCCCTGCCACATGCGGCGGGCATCGGAGCCTGTATAATATGATTTCACCTTATTCCTATATTGTCCTTTTGATCGTTTGATTACGCTGCGGAGATCATAGTGGGATTTCTCATCTCTTTGTTCCGGCTCTCAGCTGTAGCCTCAGGGTTGTCTGCGATATGTATTTATATTTATTGAACCTTTATTTAACTAGTTAAGACAGTTAAGAACACATTCTTATTTACAATGACGGCCTACCCCGGCCAAACTCTAACCCGGACGACACTGGGCCAATTGTGCACCTCCCTATGGGACTCCCAATCATGGCTGGTTGTGATACAGCCTGGAATCGAACCAGGGTCTGTAGTGACGCCTCTAGCACTGAGACGCAGTGCCTTAGAACGCTGCGTCACTCGGGAGCGATAGCCCTGTGTGCGGTAGCCCTGACCTCTAGTTTAGCGCCAACCTCAGTGTTAATCCAGGGCTTTTGATTGGGGAAGCATCGAACCTTCAGTGTGGGGACAAAGTCGCAAATGCATTTCCTAATGAAGCTGGTGACGGAGGTAGTTAGCTCGTTTATTTTTATCGGCGGAGTCTCGAAACATATTCCAGTCAGCGCTAGCAAAGCAGTCCTGTAGCATAGTATCTGATTCTGGTTACCATTTCTCAACGGGTACTTCGTGTTTGAGCTTCTGCTTGTAAACAGGAAGCAGGTGTACGGAGTCGTGATCTGATTTGCCGAATGGCAGATGAGACAGGGCCTTGTATGCTTGCTTGTGGGTAGAATAACAGTGGTCTAGGACTTTATCGCCTCTAGTGGCGAAGGAGACTCGTCTTAATGACACAGAGTTAAAACTGCCGTTAACCAGAAAAGCAGCCTCCTGATATACGTTTTCCTACTTGTTTATAGCCTTGAACAGCTCATCATTGTGTCTCTCTGAACATTGCAATAGACTGTATGGGCCAATTGCAACCATCGAAAGCCACCAGATTATTGCCATCTGATCTCTCGTTAAACCATCAATACACACTAAAGTCACCCACACAACTGATCTCAATTGCAACCCACATTGGCCATCGATTTACAACTCCCTAACGTAGATGTCAAGATTATCAGACTATTTCACCCTCTGGTTGGTATTGTCATCAGAACAACTTAGTCCTACTTCATGATCAGACTAAGGGCGATTTATCTATTTGACAATAATTCTGTACAACCAAAATAAAACATTTTGTCGTTTACCACTGCAAATCTACTGTCTTCTGTTTACCGACATGAATGAAAACTAATGTTGATGGTCTAGCCTACAATTCTTGTACTCAAATAAGTATTTTTTTACATTCATCAGCCTTACGGTTTTCCGATGCTACTGGTCAGTATTTCATTGGGGGCAGAAGTAGAGAATCTAGACCAGCTGTCTGGTATCATAATCTCTTGACACGGTAACAAGAGATCAACTGATCTGATGGTTTATCCTTGTGGGTTTTTCATTGCAATTAAGCTTAGTTTAACCACGCAGGTGCACGTAATCTCCCTTTCGTTAGTAGTGTTTAAAAAATTCTAGTGGTAACCTTCAGTAGCATGTTAAGTTCTACTTGTTCATTGCAATCGAGCGTAAATGTCTACAGAGATTTACTGAGAGTAAGGTACTGAGCCTCTGATGTAAAAAAAAAAGTAAAATAGTACTATAATTACTGTCACGATCTGACATGTACATTACTTCTATATGAATCATCATCTGTCATTTTCAAAGTGTATAATAAATAGAACATTCCGTAACCTTACATTCATCTTATCTTAATTACATTTGTTCACTTTTTATACACATACCTTTTACCAATATATACTATGCGTTGCAGAATGGGAATAGGTGCAAACCTTTCACTGGCACAAATGTTTGGCCAGCCTGCCTCCTGAATAGTACGAGATTATGATAATTCTGGTGTTGTTTTGTTTCTTAACCTCACCAGGGCGTGCTAACCACTGGTCGGCCATCATCGGAGCGTCCCACTCTAAGAACTACGTGCTGTGGGAGTATGGTGGCTACGCCAGCGAGGGCATCAAGAAGGTGGCCGAGCTGGGATCACCTGTCTCCATGGAGGAAGAGATCAGGCAGAAGGTAAGACTTGGCACGGCCGTATGTACGTACACCTGCTATTAATATTGCAGCACATTTGAGGGTCCAGCAATTGACAAGCCAACACCTTATCCGTTACGCCAAGAGATCTGTATCCCTTGCTGATGTTCTGGGTGTTGGGTTAAGGTCGCTACAATATGTCACTTTTTATCTGACCAAGATGATCGGATCACTCTCCGGTTATGCTTCACTGCATCCTCACATGGAGTCCAGACTAGCATTGTATTCTAAGTGGGAATGCAATGTTGTTCAAATGTGGTTGAATGCTTGAGAATCCATTATAAACATGTTGGTAGTGCTATTGCTACTGCAGTGGAGGATCTATGAGTCTTGTATGTATGGCAAGGATGGCAAGCCCATAAAAATGATTTAAATCACCATCCCCATTCAAGTCATTGTTCAACTTGCCATAGTTTGAGGGTCTTTTCCCATTCTGGGCCCATATGGGCCAGCCAATGGCTGTACTCTCTGGATAATCCAGGTGGCTGTGGTATCAGTACAGTAAGTAATTGAGTTTACATAGCTCAGTGGGCGTTCTGATCGATCCGTGAGCTACAGAGTACTTTAATTAATTACATACAGTAAGTCTCTCAACCTGCCCCTTTATGTGGTTTTATACATGGTGGACACTTGAGTTATCTACGTCCTTTGGATATTCAAAGTAGATAGTGCCTACTTGGTATTTACAGTATAAAGCCATGGAATTGGAACATGGAATCTTTTCCAAAGTGTGTTTAAGCATTCAATACTTTTTGCATAATGATTTCCACAAGCCATGACCTAAATAAGACACAAACATCTGTACTATAAGTATCAATGCAAATGTTGGTTAATGGTCTGCTTAATGGCATGTGTCCCTTTCAACTGGGTATGACCTCAAATCCTATGAAGTTCACATTCATGCAAGGTTAATTGGTCATGTTGGTAGGTACGAGAGCACCTCTCTTGTTCAATAAATATTAAATAAGAAATATTGTTTAGCAGTTTTACCTCTAGTAAAAATCTTCCTCTGTTTCAGTTTCTCACCGTATTTCAATGCCTGTGCATGTCTTTCACACTCTCTCCCACTCCCTCTGTTACTTGTCAGTTTTCCATCTCTCTCTCCCACTCTCTTCTCCCTCTCCTTCTCCTCTTTCTGTACAATCTCTCTCTCTCTCTCTCTCTCTCTCTCTCTCTCTCTCTCTCTCTCTGTCATTCTTTAAATAGCCTGTGCTAGTGTGTAGCAGATGGGCCCATAGAGTGTATTATTGTAGGGTAATATTGAAGACCTGGAGTCACGGCACATAATGAGAGCACACTGTGAGAGCTGGGCTCTGTGCGTCATCACCGCCACCTATCCACAAGGCTGTATTATCCACAATACTGTCTGCTATGGTATCTGAATTAGTCCTCCTGGACCTTCTCCAAATGATTAGAGCAAATATAGGATTTATGGAGAGACGGCCGCAAAGCAAGGTTGGCGTCAGTTTTAACTCTACAGTGCAGAGTAGTTACAGTACTGTTGAGTGATACGAGAATTGATGACATACAAATGGGTGATAGTTCTTTTCACCTACTTGTGTCAGCTATTACAGTAGGCATACATTGATATTCTAGGTAGCTCTCCGTAGCATATTCTCCCAGTGGTGGATGGTAAACGATGCAATCCCCCCACCAACTGAACAGAACTCAATTTAAACCAGGTAGAAAGCAACAGGATCAGACTATTACCTTCTCCTGGGGGAGATGTGAAAATCTTACCTATGGAATATTGCACAGTACTCTACATGGCAGAGGAGAGAGAGAGACAATTTCTGTAGCCTGTGGTTTTCAGTGGAGATTGCTGGGGAAAGTACACGCGATTGGCTGTCTCCAGATCCCATGGTGATAATGGCTGCCACTTAAGCCTTGTTCACACTGCAGGCCTTAATGCAACGCTTTAAGACATGCGCTTACCAGCTGGCAAGTGTCTTCACTGACATTTTCCACCTCTCCCTGACTCAGTCTGTAATATCTATGTTTAAAGCAGACCACCATAGTCCATGTGCCCAAAAATGGCAAGTTAACATGTCTGTAATACCTATGTTTAAAGTAGACCACCATAGTTCCTGTGCCCAAGAATGTCAAGGTAACCTGTCTAAATGACTATAGCATTCACATCTGTAGCCATGAAGTTATTTGAAAGGCTGGTCATGGCTCACATCAACACAATCTTCCCAGACTTCCTGGACCCACTATAATTAGCATACCGCCCCAAAAGATCCACAGATGGCGCAATCTCTATTGCACTCCACACTGCCCGTTCTCACCTGGACAACACCTACGTGATAATGCTGTTCATTGACTACAGCTCAGCATCCCGGAGTTGCCTTCCCACTGTTGATGTTGAGACTGGTGTTTTGCGGGTACTATTTAAATGAAGCCACCGTTTGAGGACTTGTGAGGCGTCTGTTTCTCAAACTAGACACTCTAATGTACGTGTCCTCTTGCTCAGTTGTGCACCAGGGGCTCCACTCCTCTTTCTATTCTGGTTAGGGCCAGTGTGCTCTGTTCTGTGAAGGGAGTCGTACACAGCATTGTACGAGATCTTCAGTTTCTTGGCAATTTCTCACATGGAATAGCCTTCATTTCTCAGAACAAGAATAGACTGAGTTTTCTGAGTTTCAGAAGAAATGTCTTTGTTTCTGGCCATCTTGAGCCTGTAATTGAACCCACAAATGCTGATGCTCCAGATACTCAACTAGTCTTAAGAAGGCCAGTTTTATTGCTTCTTTAATTAGCACAACAGTTTTCAGCTGTGCTAACATAATTGCAAAAGGGATTTCTAATGATCACTTAGCCTTATAAAATGATAAACTTGGATTAGCGAACACAACGTGCCATTGGAACACAGGAGTGATGGTTGCTGATAATGGGCCTCTGTACGCCTATGTAGATATTCCATTTAAAAAATCAGGCGTTTCCAGCTACAATAGCCATTTACAAAATTAATTTAACAATGTATACACTGTATTTCTGATCAATTTTAAGTTATTTTATTGGACAACATTTCTAAGTGATCTCAAACTTTTGAACGGTAGTGTACACTCACACACTCACATACATATTGACACCACACACACACACAGACACACACACACACACACACACACACACACACACACACACACACACACACACACAGATAGACAAACGTCTACATTCTTTCACACTCTTCACATACTGTACGCTGCTGCTACTCTGTTTAATATCTATCCTGATTGCCTAGTCACTTTTACCCCCGCGTGCATACATGTACTTTACATATTACCTCAATTACCTCAACTAACCCGTACTCCTGCACATTGACTCAGTACTGGTACTCCTTGTATATAGCCTCATTATGGTTATTTTATTGTCCTACTACACTGAAGAAAACAAAAACATGCAGCAATATCAATGATTTTACTGATTTATAGTTTTTTTTATAGTGTGTGTGTGTGTGTGTGTGTGTGTGTGTGTGTGTGTATGCGCTGTGGAGGAGATGAGCCTGTAGTCACACACAACCTCTCGTTATCTCAGAGGGTGTACAGGCACTAGCTGGTGCACTCCATACAGTATATGCTGTGTTAAGTAGGAGTTGACGGCTCCATTGCCCCGGGCTGCTTTGCTATCGCCTGCATTCACTGTGTTCACCCTTTTAATATTTCTCAGAGAACACACACAGTCTCTCCTTGTCCTTGAGGAAAAGTTAGCCTCTGGGGTGAAGGAGCCGCTCTGTTTTTGAGCAGCGGAGCAAGAAAGCACTCTTTGGTATAAATGCTGACACAAACAAAAAGGCGCTTTGCTTTGTGACAGGTGTGGTGTCGGGGCTAGCAACGTAGCAATGAAGGCAGTTATAAATTGATATTCATAGAAAGCAGAAATTGATATTCATAGGCAGGCTCGACGCGAGCCAAGGGGTGCACTGATCTCAATGTTCATACAAAGTTTCATTTGCCAAGCCAAGCAGGCGTTGAGTATGCACGCTCACATACTGTACACACACAAAACCCATTCACAAACACACACGCACATGGATGCACGCATGCACACACACACACACACACACACACACACACACACGCGCTTTATTTTTTTATCCGAGTTTGTCTTCCTTTTACTGCCGGGACCAAGATGTACTGTGCCATCTGCCTAGCTGTGTCTCCCCGTTGGGTTCCTTTTGATTTACGGCGTGTGTTCTTTACCCACGCTGCCTCTATCCTGGGGACTGAACAACAACTTTCCAGTCTTCATACAAAAGTGAAACCCATATCGATTGGCCCTTTCTCTGTATGAAACCAATTGGAAACACTCCACACTTGACACTCAACAAAACAACTCTGTATCCATACAAAAGGGAACCACGTATCGATTGGCCTTCTCTCTGTATGAACCAATAGGAAACTCGTATCAGTCATACATCGTGCATTACATACACAGAATGTTCTTTGTGTTTTCACTTCATTACAGCGTCTGTGTTGAAAAGAGGGGTGAAGATACATGCATGATGGATTCAGTTTGTCCATCCCACACAGCCTGCATGTTTTCAAAGCGAGCCAGCCGTATGCTTCTGCCTGCCGCACTCGTTACAATCTCTCCCATGTGACTCGCTGGTAATGAAAATATGATTGCATGTAAGAGCCCTCACCCACATTCTCTCAGTACTCCTGCTCTGCTTGAGTCAGACATGACACAGGGTTTGAGTCAGACATGACATAGGACCACTTAATCACATTTAAATGATATGTTAGAAAAATTCCAAGGGTCACCATTGTTGCTCTAATAAGAATGATTGTATTTTAGTGGACGGATGAAGGTGGGAAAGGGTAATGTGTGAGGAGGTTTGTTGAATAGATGTCTTGACAGACCACAGACCCAGAATACATCTGTAATGGTGTGTGTGTGCGCGCGTGTGTGTGTGTGTGTGTGTGTGTGCTTGCCTGTGTGCATCTGTCCACATGATCTGTTCCTGCTTGTGTTCTTAATGTACCGAATGAGAACATTTCCTTCCTCTATAGTCCCCACGCCATATGTGACTTTACGTTTCATTAGCCAAATGCAAATCTGATTTACAGGAAACTTGGTATGATGTAGTGTAACTGAAGGCATTGCTGCCCTCTCCCCCCTCCACACACACATACACTGAGGTGATTTGTGTATGCGGTCAGCCATTACAAAGGCACTAATGACAGTCTGATAAAAATACTCTCCCTCCACAGGTGAGTGGTGGAAACGTGGCGAAGGGACTATGATTTCTCTCGAGCGCATTGTGAAATCTGCCATTTCCTCGAACAGTATGGGTGCGTTTTGTTACTGCACAGTAGCTTACAGATGCCCACAGACTGCAGAACTATGTGAAACCACAGAGCAGACAGCTACAGATGCCACAGGCTGGACCAATGAGGGATGGCACAACATGAGTTGGAGGAGATAGAGGAGATGTTCTGGTACTGTTCTGGTAAAGTTTTCTAGGAGTATGATTGGCCTGGGAAAATTAGTAAGTCACAGATCCTACTAATGTGGCCCTATTCTCTTCAGCTGTTCATCATGCTAGAGCATCAATCAGCCTGCATAATTATAACTGAATTGGAGCCTCAACTAAAGAGACTAGCTACCACCTGCGTGTGGGAGAGGATCAGGATATTTGAGCTGGAAGACATACAGGTGAGAGCAAGTGAGTGGGAGAAAGCAGGTCAGTTTGAGACAGCAGGTCAGTTGGAGAGAGCAGGTCAGTTTGAGACAGCAGGTCAGTTTGAGAGAGCAGGTCAGTTGGAGAAAGCAGGTCAGTTGGAGAGAGCAGGTCAGTTGGAGAGAGCAGGTCAGTTTGAGACAGCAGGTCAGTTTGAGACAGCAGGTCAGTTTGAGAGAGCAGGTCAGTTGGAGAAAGCAGGTCAGTTGGAGAAAGCAGGTCAGTTTGAGAGAGCATGTCAGTTGGAGAGAGCAGGTCAGTTGGAGAAAGCAGGTCAGTTGGAGAGAGCAGGTCAGTTGGAGAGAGCAGGTCAGTTTGAGACAGCAGGTCAGTTTGAGAGAGCATGTGAGTGGGAGAGGAAGTTCATTTTTTAAAGTATTATCTTTAATAAGAGATTATACTCACAAGCTTCTACTCTCCCTGCCATGAAATATATTAGGTGTGTGTGTGTGTCTGTTTTTGTGTGTTTGTGTGTGTGTGTGTGTGTGTGTGTGTCTGTGTGTGTGTGTTTCTGTGTGTGTGCGCGTACGCAGTGTTTTTCGTAAGTACATGGAGTAGCCAGCCAAACAGAAACATTTGCCAGTCAGGGAGTTCCAGCATGCAGAAAACAATGCAGAATGAGCTCTGTTTTGGTGTCCACTGGTACATTCTTATGCTTTAATTCCATCCATAATATACTGCTAAATTATTGAATACTTTAACGACTTTACCACCCAGATTCGTAAAATGAGTCGTGGGATTGCAATTACATGACTATGCAATTAAAGTTACTGAAGAATGAATTCAGTGACTAGTTGTTTTGGATATTGTCTAGGCCCATATAATCAGAACTATTTTCTAAGCAAGATAACCTTTTATAACATTAAACATAGAAAACAAAACATAGAATGCCCACCGCAAATCACACCCTGACCTAACTAAGGGCGTGACAGTACCGTTGCGGGCCCCAGACTGGGGACCCTCGTAGCGGGCCCCGGACTGGGGACCTTCGTTACTGGCCCCGGACTGGGCACCCTCGTTGCAGGCGCCGGACTGGGTACCCTCGCTGCGGGCCCCGGACTGGGCACCCTCGCTGCGGGCCCCGGACTGGGCACCCTCGTTGGAGGCTTCGTGCCATGACTCCTCACTGAAGGCTTCGTGCCATGTATCATCACTGGAGGCTTCTTGCCATGGATCATCACTGGAGGCTTCGTGCCATGGATCATCATTGGAGGCTTCTTGCCATGGATCATCACTGGAGGCTTCGTGCCATGGATCATCACTGGAGGCTTCTTGCCATGGATCATCACTGGAGGCTTCGTGCCATGGATCATCACTAGAGGCTTCGTGCCATGGATCATTACTGGAGGCATCTTGCCATGGATCATCACTGGAGGCATCTTGCCATGGATCATCACTGGAGGCATCTTGCCATGGATCATCACTGGAGGCTTCGTGCCATGGATCATCACTGGACTGGAGAGACACACGAGGCCTGTCTCTGGGAGCAGGCACAGGACTCACCAGGCTGGGAAGACATACAGGAGGCCTGGTTCTAGGAGCAGGCATAGGATACACTGGGCCGTGGAGGCGCACTGGAGGTCTCGAGCATAGAGTCTGCACAACCCGTCCTGTCTGGATGGTTACTTTGACCCGGCACGTGTGGGGTGCAGGCACGGGACGCACTGGGCTGTGCAGACGCACCGGAGACACAGTGCGCTGAGCCGGATATCCTGGGCCGTAGAGACGTACTGGCGGCCAGATGCGCTGAGCCGGCAACCTCCGACCTGGATGGATGCCCACTATAGTCCGTCCAATTCGGGGAGCTGGAAGGTAGCGCACCGGGCTGTGAACGCGCACTAGAGACCAGTACGACGCTCGCCCCGGTAAGCACGGGGAGTTGGCTCAGGTCTATAACCTGACTCCACCAATCTCCCTGTGTGCCTCCTCCCAAATGTTTTGGGGGGCTGCCTCTCGGGCTTCCTTGCTAGCCGTGTTCCCTCGTAACGATGGGCCCCTTTCCCAGCTGCCTTCGCCTTCCAGGCTGCTTCCACCTGTTCCCATGGAAGGCGATCCCTTCCGGCCAGGATCTCCTCCCATGTCCAGGATCCATTGCCGTCCAGGATGTCATCCCATGTCCAGTCTTCCTTTTTACCACGCTCTTTGGTCCTTTTGTGGTGGGTAGTTCTGTCACGGGCGTCGTAAGAAGTTGACCAAGGTGCAGCATTGTTAGCGTACATATTCCTTTTATTTAAGATAAATGTCGCCAAGAAAACGACCATGAAGCTTAACCTCTAGCGACGAGCAATCCCGTATCCGGGAGCGTAATCATAGCCTCAAGCTCATTACCATAATGTAACGTTTCCTATTCATGAAAATCGCAAATGAAATGAAATAAATATATTGAAACACAAGCTTAGCCTTTTGTTAACAACACTGTCATCATGTCAGATTTTCAAAATATGCTTTTCAACCAAAGCTACACAAGCATTTGTGTAAGAGTATTGATAGCCTAGCATAGCATTAAGCCTAGCATTCAGCAGGCAACATTTTCACAAAAACAAGAAAAGCATTCAAATAAAATAATTTACCTTTGAAGAACTTCAGATGTTTTCAATGACGAGACTCTTAGTTAGATAGCAAATGTTCATTTTTTCCCAAAATATTATTTGTGTAGACGAAATAGCTCCGTTTTGTTCATCACGTTTGGCTAAGAAAAATACCGGAAAATGCAGTCACTTACAACGCCAAACTTTTTTCCAAATTAGCTCCATATTATCGACAGAAACATGGCAAAGGTTGTTCAGAATCAATCCTCAAGGTGTTTTTCACATATCTATTCGATAATCTATCAGTTGTGGCAGCTGGCTTCTCATCAGAAACAAACGAAAAAATACTGCAGTTGGAGATTACGCAATAATTGCAACGGAGGACACCAAGCGACCACCTGGTAGATGTAGTCTCTTATGGTCAATCTTCCAATTATATGCCTACAAATACGTCACAATGCTGTAGACACCTTGGGGAAAACATGGAAAACGTAAGCTGACTCCTAGCTCCTTCACAGCCATATAAGGAGTCATTGCCATGAGGCGGTTTAAAAAAATGCGGCACTTCCTGATTGGATTTTAATCTGGGTTTCGCCTGTAACATCAGTTCTGTGGCACTCACAGACAATATCTTTGCAGTTTTGGAAACGTCAGAGTTTTTTCTTTCCAAAGCTGTCAATTATATGCATAGTTGAGCATCTTTTCGTGACAAAATATCTTGTTTAAAACGGGAACGTTTTTCATCCAAAAATTAAAAGAGCGCCCCCTATATCGAAGAAGTTAACAGGGCAATGATGCCTCTAACAAAGTTAACTACCCACACTGAAAGGAGGGAAAAAGGGATTCCTAAGTATGATTCCCAATCAGAGACAACGATAGACAGCTGTCCCTGATTGAGAACCATACCCGGCCAAAACATTGAAATAAAGAAACATAGAAAACAAAACAGAGAATGCCCAGTGATGGTCCACCTAACCAAATAGAGAAATTAAATGGCTCTCTAAGGTCAGGGCGTGACAACAAAGTCAGGCGACCATGAATAGACCTACAGATATGATTGAAGAATGAAGCAGGTGTTAAACATGGGCTTTGCTACACAGAAAGCAGCAGTTGACTACTCCATTGTCAACACTAATCAAATCAGTGGTTCTATATCGATATCCTTAATATTACCATGTAGCCTAAGTATCATGACATTAGATTTTATAACCTTCAATTAGTTTTATTTTATTATATTTTTGACCAGAATGAGGCTTTTTCTCCACTACCTATTGTTCCTGCAGTGAGGATTCAGCATCTTCATTGAATATTTTCATAATTTATCTGCAGAAGTAGTCTACCAGTATGCTAATTAGGGAGCCAAATGAACTGCTCTCACCGATGCGATTCTACTAAGCTGACATATGGAATTGTTTTAATATGGTCATACCATTGATCATTTAGCGATTTAATTTTGAATTTTAGGACCCCTTTATGTATATTAAAACATGCATTTGGCCTTTACTATTATAGCCCATTAAAACACATTGAATAACACATTCATAAATGGCAAAAAAGACAGTTACAAAATGTATCATAAGGAATAATGTTTTGAAGTGTATGTCCTATATTTAACTCTCTTTTTTGATGGGCACAAAACTACTTCCATACTTCCCAAAAATGTTTTCAGAATCTTCAGATGAGCCCCGTGACACTTGTGGGGGTCATAGAACAAAATGGAGAACATCATAGTGGGGTCATATTAGTTTGTAGCCCAGACAGTTTTGACGCTACAGCCGTTTTTGCGAGAATTCACATTTTTGGGATGTCTTTGCCACTTTCCAGCTCAGATGCGGAAGGCGTCAATCAACTCTAGGGGTTTTTAATGTCATAATAGACTCTGAAAGCTTTACTCTCTGTGAAGCAAAAGTACAGGCGAGTGTGTACATCAATTAGCCTGCTTAATTATAACTGCGAGACTAAATAAATTGGAGCCTCAATTAAAGAGACTAGCTACCACCTGTGTGTGGGAGAGGATCAGGATATTTGGAATGGAAGACATGCAGGTGAGAGTATGCAAGTGGGAGAGAACAGGTCAGATTGAGACAGCAGGTGAGTGGGAGAGGTTTATATTTGGAAGTATATTTGGTGAGTGCGTGTAGACTCAGAAGTAGAGTTGCAACGGGAGGGTATGTTACTGGAAACGTTCAATGTTTGCCTGTAAACTATTGAAATTTGGTAACTTTCAAGGATTTTATGTAATTTATCACAAGACGTCTAGTGGCCCTTTTGGGTACTTCAGATTATCACAGGTGTCTGTAATTATCTCTGGCCCTCTCCGTGGCCTAATCACATGTAAAATATATAAAATAATCATATAAGGTTTTAAAAAAAAAAAAAACGCTCTCCAAAGGGTGGTGTGGTCTGCCCAACGCATCACCGGGGGCACATTGACTGTCCTCCAGGACACCTACAGCACCCAATGTCACAGGAAGGCCAAAAAGCTCATCAAGGACATCAACCACCTGAGCCACGGCATGTTCACCCCGCTATCATCCAGAAGGCGAGGTCAGTACAGGTGCATCAAAGCTGGGACTGAGAGACTGAAAAACAGCTTCTTTCTAAAGGCCATCAGACTGTTAAATAGCCATCACTTGCCGGCTACCACCTGGTTACTCAACCCTGCACCTTAGAGGCTGCTGCCCTGTATACACAGACATGAAATCACTGGTCACTTTAGTAATGGAACACTAGTCACTTTAATAATTTTTACATACTGCTTATTCATCTCATATGTATGTACTGTATTCTATTCTACTATATTTTAGTCAATGCCACTCCAACATTGCTCGTCCTAATATTTATATATTTCTTAATTCCAAGATTTAACTTTTAGATTTCTGTGTATTGTTGTGAATTGTTAGATGTTACTGCACTGTTGGAGCTAGGAACACACGCATTTCACCACACCCGCAATAGCATCTGCTAAATATGTGTATGTGACCAATAACATTTGATTTGATTTATTGACCTAAAATGTTAGCTGTGTTAGCCAAGTCACTAGCTAATCCAGGGCCTGTGATACATAGAAGTTTGCCTCATAAACTGTACACTACTGGTATAATTTTAAATTGAGAACATATCGCTCAACATGTAAACAATATGTAAGTTTAGCTATTCTCTGCTTTAGATGACAGATGCTCATAAGGCAAGTAACACCATCTTATTCTAGGCCTATGACTACATTGGCGAAAATGTATTCAAAAAACTGATATACTGAGAGAGTGACAATCAGATTAAACTGATTGAAGATCTTACAACTAGACAAAAAATATATATATTTGAGAATACAACACAGAAACACAGACACATTACAGACATGACACCTCCCCCTTTATTGCAGGATTGTAATATGTGATCAATCAACATTGACACTAGTTCATTTTGAATGATAGTTTAACAATTCAAACAGGTGTAAACACGTCACTTCCAAGAATCAACACTTCATCACTTCAAAATGTACAAATAAGCTAACTTGTATGTAAAGAGTAGACATCTTAGTTTAAACAACAATAGATCATTGAGTAGTAACAAGTAGGCCATTATCACGAAAGCATCATTTCAAGTTTTAAAAAAAACAACTCCATACCAGTGGTGGCCAACCTTGCTCACTGATCTCTGATCTACTGGGTGAGTAGACTTCTATTCCATCCCAGCAATCACACATTTGATTATCAACTCATTAGAATGTGATAAGTTGAATCAGGCGTGTTATTGCTTGGTTGAAACAGAACCCTGCACACCCAGCAGACCTCCAGCAGGCCTGCTCCAATTGTACTAGGTTTATACACTGTGAGTGATTTTTGTTTTGTATTTTTTGTTTTTTCCCCCCTTTTTTCCCCCAATTTCAATCTTGTCTCAACTCCCCAACGGGCTCGGGAGGCGAAGGTCGAGTCATGCGTCCTCCGATACATGACCCGCCAAACCACGCTTCTTAACACCCACCTGCTTAACCCGGAAGCCACCAGCGCCAATGTGTAGGAGGAAACACCGTTCACCTGATGACCGGGGTTAGCCTGCAGGCACCCTGCCCACCACAAGGAGTCGCTAGAGCACGATGTAAAGCCCCCCCGGCAAAACCTTCCCCTAACCCGGACGATGCTGGGCCAAATGTGTGCCGCCCTATGGGACTCTCGATCACGGCCGGTTGTGATAGAGCCCGGGATCGAACCCATGTCTGTAGTGACACCTGTAGCACAGTGTGCCTTAGACTTCTGCGCCACTCTGGAGGTTCCTCTGTGTGTGATGTTTAACTGTATTTTTGTATACATTTACTGACATAGGTAGACCTACACATATAACCTATGGCATATAAGATATACCCTTAGTCTCTTGGGACATAATTGGGACCTCTCTCTTCATCTGCAAACAGCTTTCCATATCTGATGACAGAAAACACCACAAAGAAACAGGCTTCATTATACTCAAATTAGACAGCACTGAATAGTATGTTGCTATTATCTCTCTGTCTTCTTTCATAATGTCCTGCCACAAAATTACCTGCCCTATCAAGTAGCCTACACTCTTTACTGACAGCTGGAGATGCAATTTCACCCTCTTCCATGCCTGTTATCTACAAATGCATTTACAATGATTACATCATGATAGCTAGCTAATAGGAAGTTAGCTAGCTGATGACATTTAATTAACGTAGCTAAATAGTGTGTGAAGTTAGCTAGCTAGCTAGAAGGAAAGACATTCCACAAATTAACTTTTAACAAGGCACATCTGTTAATTGAAATGCATTCCGGGTGACTACCTCGGGAAGCTGGTTGAGAGAATGCCAAGAGTGTTCAAATCTGTCATCAAGGCAAAGGGTGCCTACTTTGAAGAATCTAAAATCTAAAATATATTTAGTTTAAAAAAAAAAATTTAGCCCTTTTTTTCCCCAATTTCGTGGTATCCAATTGGTAGTTACAGTCTTGTCTCATTGCTGCAACTCCCGTACGGACTCGGAGCCGTGCGTCCTCCAAAACATTCTCTTCCTTCTCTAAAAGCTTCCATATATTTAGCCTTCAGTTACAGTGTGAGTTTTGAAGTATCGCGCTAGTTTTCTGTACTATCTCTGTGGATTAATAACATCGCCAACCAGTCAGCATGAGCTTGAATCGGCCAGATGATACCTGCTGCCCCATGTGGAGTTAAAATATATACTGTGTCTGCCTTCAGTCCTCCTGTCCTCCAAGCTTATGTTTCTCTAGGTAGCATGTTCCTTCAGAGTGAAAACGTGTCAAGCAATAATGATAACTCTCAAAATTCGATAGCAATGGTGATTGCTCATTAAAAACCTTCACCATGCAGTTATAAGCCAGTTAAACCATTTTGATTGCTCATTTAATGAGTGAACAAATTGAAACCCGGTATTTACAAACTGCCAGGGTTTATTTTTGAGCACAAACTGAACAGGCAGGCATTCTGTATTATTAAAGTAAATGCCTTTATTGAGGCAGGATCACAAGTGGGTTGCTAAATGGGGTCAGGTTGTGATGGGTTTAGTAGTTTAAATGGGGTCAGGATGCTTAGCGGTTTGTAGTTCCTCTCATGAGTGCCCGTCAGCTACATCCTCCCCCCCCTCTCTCTCTCTCTCTCACTCTCTCTCTCTCTCTCTCTCTCTCTCTCTCTCTCTCTCTCTCTCTCTCTCTCTCTCTCTCTCTCTCACTCGCTCGCGCTCTCTCTCTCTCTGTCTCTCTCTCTCTCTCTCTCTCTCTCTCTCTCTCTCTCTCTCTCTCTCTCTCTCTCTCTCTCTCTCTCTCTCAGTATAATAAAACACCAAGAGGGTAAACTCTGCTCACTACCAACACCCTCACAAAAGAGGCCAGGTAGATATTGTAGTGTCTGTGCCTCTAGCACAACTGCCCATGGATGGGAAATGTAATGTAGATATTGCAAGTAGCAGCTGTGATAGAATATGTCATGGTCTGTGATAAATGTACTTAATTCATCCTCTATGTAGCTAGGTAGGTCAATATAACAAGTGATTGCTTGTGCCATCTGCATTTA
Source organism: Oncorhynchus mykiss (assembly GCF_057628025.1). Lineage (NCBI taxonomy): Eukaryota > Metazoa > Chordata > Actinopteri > Salmoniformes > Salmonidae > Oncorhynchus > Oncorhynchus mykiss. Next base: position 71,354,410 of record NC_143027.1, on the reverse strand, counting down.
AATGACTATTTGTTTTCTCTTGAGCATTGCTTCCTTGTGTGTCAGGGTCAACTCTATGATTCCTCTCAAAATTCCTCCCCTACTCACTTACAGAGGAAGTGCATTTGAGAAAGTTGCTCAATATTGGTCAATCCTTTCCCCATCGAAATTCCAGATGGCTGACAATATTGTTTTCAAAAGGTTTTGGTTTATTGGCATGACACAAATAAACTTTTTGGTTTATTGGAATTTGGAATTTGGACAGAAATTAGGACACTAGTTTGAAACATGTGTGCCTTGCATGCCACCAATATGAGCCAGAAATATTTCCTTAATCAGTATGAATACTGGCTCTTGATAGGAATCGTGCACTGACAAAAAACTGAGATGATGTATTCAGACCACGTTTTACTACACAAACCTAAACAGATGAAGAAACTGGTATAATTCCATCTTGATGAATAACTGGCATCCCATCAGTCACTGGCATATGCTGCCAATGGGGACTGTTGTTATTTTGTCAATGTGTTGACGTAATGATTAGTGGACCTGTATTCTATGATTGATGTCCACCGTAGCCTGTCTAGAGAGACTCTCATAGGTCATGTCTCTGTTAGATATGTTACTGGACAGATACAGAGCAGAGTGTGACCCGGGAAGCATTAAGTCACCTGGCTGCAGACCATGGTTCTATCTTTTTATTTATTTCTCTCTCCTCCTCTCTCTCTCTCTCTCTGGCCCTGTGTCTAATTATCCCTGTCAGAAGTTGTCTCTCTCCAGGAGGTCCGAGGTCAGCTTGGCCAGAGGGGGAGCAATTAACAGTAAACGGCTTCTCCAGGGAGTGAGGGCCTGACCCCTAGCCCTGTGCCAAACCCTGGCTGAACCTCACTGAGCCGTGCCAAACCCTGAGACAAGCGGGCTGAGAACAGCGAGCTGACAAAGAACACATTCCCCTAACTCCTGTCTACAGACAGACAGGTCTTAATGGTGGGTGGCTGCCACCACATCCACCTTGCCCATCCCAATCCCACTAAATCCACCCCCCATCCCTCCTCCACCCCCTCGCAATGCCACTCTTCTGCCCGCTGAGCCTTTTGTTTGCCTGGTATCTGCCTAGCCCACGTTCTGTTTGCAAAGCAGGCACCAGTGTTTTAGCGGGCACAATTGTTTTATTTTAACCAACTGGCAGTTTTCTGGTGGCCTGTCAAGTTGGCTTTGTGAGTCGGGCAGAGATATTCCTGTTTGTGAGAACGAAGAGCTCAGAAACCCTAATACCTGCCTGCCTTGGCCAGCAACACTGTTATTATGATTGTCAAAGAGGGACAATACAGCCAGAGGCAAGCACATTCTGAGATTTATTGGGGTAGAGAGCTAGCCATTTTCATTGCATTGTGTGTGTGTGTGCGGATCTAGAATCCAAATCCTTCTCAGTGCACAGACACCAGAAAACATCTCATGTACTAGAAGGAGATTGTACATAAAGTCTTTTCCTCATGCTGTAGCCAGTGAAATGTAATACTTTACGAAGCACTGATTCAATAAGTTGTCTCTAGGCATTACCACAAAGCTAAAGTACTATTTCCATAGCCTATTATTAGCAATGTGTAGAAGCTACCTACAATGCATAGAAGCCTAGGCCTAGAGAGGAAGATTAGGCAAAATGTGAGTCATTAAATAACATCCATCCAGTTTTGGGGACAGAAGTTGCGTGCTCTGCACTCAGGTCCTAAATGATTTATAACCCATCACGCTACACGAGGCTGTCTTGTGCGTCAGCACACACAGACAAAAAATGTTTTCGTGCCACAGCTCCAACAGGATTAAGCTACTAAAAAAGTTTCGGCTCCGAAATATATTTTGTCAGGATTCCTCTTGTCACTCCCGTAGCATGCGAGCTCGAGGTAGTGGCCCTTAGTAGCTGTCTTTTTTATTAAATGTTGTAATTTTTTTTCTCCAACGTTGTATTTAATTTAATTTGGCCAACAGGGGGCAATAACGTATATCAACATGTTTTAATGGTATTTAATCATGATAGGACAAAGATTGACATTTCCCAACCCTATCATGCATCATGGTGTGGTGTGTTTGTGTGTTTCCTTGTGTATGTTTGGGCCTATGTGTGTCTGTCCATATTTGTTGAGTCTCTCAGAATTCTGCTCAACTGAGGATGCCAAAATGCAACTCCTACCGCCATATCAGAAGTGAAGGGAATAGACAGATGGTGGACAGTGATTGGCTAACAGAATTTAGGAAGTGTTCCAGAGACCGACATATAAAGCCCAGAGCAGCAGAGGGAGATGGGTGTGGGCATGGATAAAAGCCTGTTGGTATGACACCATATGCCCACCTCTCATGTTTATCCCACCATCACTGCACTGGCACCAAGCACCTTCAGAAAGTATTTACACCATTTGACTTTGACCAAATTTCATTGTGTTACAGCCTGTATTTAAAATTGATTAAATTGAGATTTTGTGTCACTGTGTCACACAATACCCCATAATGTCAAATGTTTTATTTATTTTTATGTTTACAAATTAATAAAAAATGAAAAGCTGTAATGTCTTGAATCCATACGTATTCAACCCCTTTGTTATGGCAAGCCTAAATAAGTTCAGGAGTAAAATGTGCTTAACAAGTCACATAAGTTGCATGGACATGATTTTTGAATGACTGCCTCATCTCTGTACCCCACACATACAATTATCTGTAAGGTCCTTCAGTAGAGCAGTGAATTTCAAACCACAAAGACCAGGGAGGTTTCCCAATGCCTCGCAAAGAAGGGTATCTATTGGTAGATGGGTAAACATAAAAAATCAGACATTAAATATCCCTTTGAGCAAGGGTAAGTTATTAATTACATTTTGGATGGTGTATCAATACACCCAGCCACTACAAAGATACAGGTGTCCTTCCTAACTCAGTTTTCGGAGAGGAATGAAACTGCTCAGGGATTTCACCATGAGGCCAATGGTGACTTTAAAACAGTTACAGAGTTTATTGCTGTAATAGTTGTAAACTGAGGATGGATCAACAACGTTGTAGTTACTCCACAATACAAACATAATTGACAGAGTGAAAAGAAGGAAGCCTGTACAGAATACAATATTCCAAAGCATGCCTTCTGTTTGCAATAAGGCACTAAAGTAAAATGCAAAAAATGTGTCAAATAAACTAACTTTTTGTCCTGGTTACAAAGCATTACGTTTGAGGCACTGAGTACCACTTTTCATATTTTCAAGCATGGTGGTGTCTGCATCATCGGCAAGGACTAGGGGTATTTTTTAGGATAACAAGTAACAGAATAGAACTAAGCGCAGGCAAAATCCTAGAGGAAAACCTGGTTCAGTCTGATTTCCAACAATCATAATAACCTAAAACACAAGGCCAAATATACACTGGAGTTGCTCACCAAAATGACATTGAATGTTCCTGAGTGGCCTAGTTACAGTTTTTACTTCAACCGGCTTGAAAATCTATGGCAAACCTTACAAATTGCTGTCTAGCAATGATCAACAACCAATTTGACAGAGCTTAAAGAATTTAAAAGAATAATGTGCAAATCTTGCACAATCCAGGTGTGCAAAGCTCTTAGAGACTTACCCAGAAAGACTCACAGCTGTAATCACTGCCAAAAGTGATTCTAACATATATTGACTCAGGGGTGTGAATACTTATGTAAATTAGATATTTCTGTATTTAATTTTCAATAAATTAGCAAACATTTCTGAAAAACATGTTTTCACCTTGTCATCATCGTGTATTGTGTGTAGATGGGTGAAATTATTTATTTATTTTTAATCCATTTTGAATTCATGTTGTAACTCAACAAAATGTGGAATACGTCAAGGGGTATGAATACTTTCACTCACCTGTCAGTATGATGAGAGGAGGTATTACTCATTCTCTCCATCCCTTCTCCATTGTCTATATTTTGCTTGACGCACTTGAAGTGCATCCACAAGATCTAGGGTATGTTCAAATGGGAGCAATGTTCAAGACCTTTGCACATCGCTATGCAGTGCATAGACTGATCATTGTCGGTCATGTGCGGCTGCCTATACATTCGATTTCTATGTTTGAGGCTTCAAAGTGAGACGTTCAGTACTGCTCTAGCTTGCTCATTTCCTTTCAATTGTGTGTTTTTCTCAACTACTTGAGCCACTTAACTTCATCAGGACTATTTAGGTATCTCTCATGTGTCATCTATTTCTCTGAAGAGAGGAGAGAAGAACGGGAAAGCTCTCAGCTGCTACGCACATCAAATGTCTATCAGATGCCAAGCTTCTTGTCATCTCTGAAGCGTTTTCCAAACACACGCTCACAAACAAACATGTTTTTGGAAGCAAATCTCAAAACTGGGAAACGCTTTGATCCTGTTTATCTTCTCAGCCGGGTGACAGCCATCGCCACAGAGAGGAGGAACGGAAAAACACAGAAAAACTGAGAATCCACTGATGACAAAAACAACAACAATAGACAAAAAAAAACCCGTGGATATAGATATTCACCAGAAACAGCTCTGAGATATTCAGCCGAGCTGGAGCAACAACCATTCGCTGCAACAGCTGGATACTGAAATCCCCACAGAGTTGTTACACTGTTACAGTGGGAGATCTAAAGAGATGTACTGTCACAGACCGTGCTTCCTTTAGATTGCCACTGCTGAGTCACACCGCTCCTCTGACTCCCATACTATTCCGGTGTTCCCAGAAGTCCACTCCCAGCCTAGCAGCATAGGGAAGCAGCATTTCCCTGGATTAACATTCCAGAGATGCTGTTTTCATTTTCTTCCCTTTACCATCTTCATAACATCAAGTGCTGCTAAATACAATAAACCTGTGTAATGCATATTTTATTCATGAGATGGTCTGGCTAAATCTGTTTTCAGTAATGGTCTCTACCTGCCATGTTTTCCCTATGTAAATGAGACCTTGGCTCTAAGGGCCCCATCAGCCCCATCCAGACAATCTCCATATTATTTGGCTGGTTGGGTCTTTCCCTCCGATGGATCCCCAGAGCGGCAGTGTCTCCCCAGGCACAGGTTACACATAGCGAGCATACAGGGCTTGATTGACAGCCTGAACCCCAAGTGGAAAATCACAGTACAACGCTCACACAAACATTCATATGCTGCAAACCACAGTCACACAAAGGCAGATGGACTCACACACAAGGGAGTACAGACATGTACAAGCTAGTCTGCGTACACATGCACATGCGCACACATGCGCACAGACACTTGCATGTACACAAACTGTGGACTCTGCATAGAGATTGATGCTTTTCCTGGTCTGACAGCTTTGCCTTGATGTTGTGAAATCCTCTGCAGATGTGATGAGGAGCTTTCACAGCCAGACCAGACTGCATCATAAGCAATGCCATCATCATATCTACTGCTTAAAACTATTAATTCTATATGGAGTAAGACCAAATGGCCTCAAATGGCAGTTATTGTAATAGCTGTTTATGTGTAGTGAGTTAATTCAATATTGCATCAGTGATGTACAGGTAACTGACAAAATAAAGGAATCACCAACATAAAGTGTCTTAATAGGATATTGGGCCACCACAAGCCAAACAGCTTCATGAGAAATTCGATAATTGGGTGTTTTGTTGATGGTAGTGGAAAACAATCTCTCAGGCGTCGCTCCAGAATCTCCCATAAGTGTTCAATTGGGTTGAGATCTGGTGACTGAGACAGCCATGGAATATGGCTTACATCGTTTTCATGCTCATCAACCCATTCAATGACCACTCATGCCCTGTGGATGGGGGCATTGTCATCCATAGCCATGGTAGCCAAAATAATGGCCTGCCCAGCATTTTTACACATAACCCTAAGCATTATGGGATGTTAATTGCTTATTAAACTCAGCTAACCACACCTATGTGGAATCACTTGCTTTCATTATACTTTGTATCCCTCATTTCCTCAAGTGTTTCCATTATTTTGGCAGTTACCTGTAGCTTGTTTACTTCATTATAATAAATTAGGTAGTACCACAACAGCGAAAATCTATTTTTTTTCAGCTGAAAGACGATGCCCAGAGCTTACCCATGATGGTGCATAACAATTTAAGTCAATAAGTCATCATTTTAGTCAAAGTATGATATATTTGGGCCTGAATTGGGAAATCCGAATTGGGAAATTTGTGGAAATCTGTGTCAATGCTGTGTGTTTCTCCTATGAGATGATGTGCAGATACTTTTCAGAATACGTTTCTTTTCGAGGCTGGATTTTATTTGAATGTTGCCATGGCATAGTTGCTGGATCAAATCCCTGAGAAAAAAAGGAAATAGGAAAAAAGGAAAGAAAACATTCAGTTGGACAACTGACTAGGTATCCCCCTTTCCCTTTATTAAGCAGAAAAACCTGCAAAGTTCTTCTTCTTCGGGAGTGGGGACTGATCCTTTCGGCTTCCACCTGGGCACCTAAGCCTAGGAGCAAATTAAAATAGAGGGTGCAAAATAGTTTTTTGCAACTCTACTTTTTCATCAAATAATTATCATAATCAAATTGGATAATTTGTTCATTTTAACTTATTTTTTAGCTAGTCTGTATTATAGTGTGATGGGCCACCAGTGTGACCACACAGTATAACCATTTTATAAGATATGATTGCATTTTGCAACCCTGCTGCCCCCGTCGCAAAGATGAATGGTTTTGACCACTAAGGCTACTTTGCTACACGTACCACTGCTTTGATTGGTGCAGCTAGAAAGCACTATTTCACAACAAGTGTCTATCCTATAATGAAAAGGCACCTGTGAAAGTTAATTCAGGAACTTGTTTAGCTATTTTGTTCTGCTGTTGTTACATTTGCATTGGTTTTCGTCCAATGCACATAGGGTATTGTTACTTATCATTTGAGCAGCATGCATCATGAGCGAAGTCATTGTAGCCTATTATTTCACTTCTCCTGTGAGAACCATGAGCACGGGCTGACTTGGATTTGCTGTACTGCAGCAGAATAGCATACCAGCAGCCTACCAAAATTTGCACCTTGTCCATTATAATGTAGAAAAAATGCATGTCTAGCCCTAACCATTCAATAGTTATCCATATTATATTATTCTTTCTAACTATTGCTATGGTGGATTTGCGGCTGCAATTCATGGAGGATGTAAAAACTTTGGAGATAACAGTAGATGGCAAAGTTACTGGTTTCCCCTATCCATCATCAAGTTTCGCTTAATGCTTATGACAAATTCACCTCCAGAAGCAGCCATAGCCAGCTGGCTAATCTTTTGAATAGTGTGTGGTAAACAATAAGCCAGTAACAACAGATAACAGCTAGCTAGATAGATAAGGTTAGCATGCTAGCTAGCTACACTGACAGCTGTCAGCGCCTTGTTAGTTGTTGTTTCTCTCCACTTCACATGGAATACACAATGATGTTCACACCCTCAATTTGTGAATATGTATAAGGAGCCTGCGTCATTCATCGGAGGTGGAACAAAACAAGCATTTCCGCTCTTGGAACAGGAATTACGTCGAAATAGGGACGGCAACTTCCTCCGGCTTTTACTATCAAACAATCAATCAAATGTATTTATAAAGCCCTTTTTATATCAGTTGATGTCACAAAGTGCTAAACAGAAACCCGGCCTAAAACCCCAAACAGCAAGCAATGCAGATGTATTGTAGAAGCACGGTGGCTAGGAAAAACTCCCAAGAAAGGCCACAATCTAGGAAGAAACCTAGAGAGAAACCAAGCTCTGAGCGGTGGCTAGTCCTCTTCTGGCTGTGCCGGGTGGAGATTATAACAGTACATGGCCAAGATGTTCAAATGTTCATAGTTGACCAGCAGGGTCAAATAATAATAATCACAGTGGTTGTAGAGGGTGCACCAGGTCAGCACTTCAGAAGTAAATGTCAGTTGGCTTTTCATAGCCGAGCATTCAGTTAGAGAGCAGGTGCGGTAGAGAGAGAGAAGAAAACAGCAAAACCCATTCTAACCGCTCCTCTTCTGCTTGTAGGACACATGAGGATGGGATGAGTTTTCTATTATCCACTATTCTGATGCCTGATGATGGACTGAAAGGCCAGGGAGATGGGTTTCACCTTGATGTGAGTCACTATAAATAAGATAATCTTTACTCTGTGAAAAGCAGCCCTGCCTTGCCTTGCAGTGCATTGTGGGAAAGTGCGGCCCGGGGATAGCTTCTTCTGTGTCATCTTAGTGTGCTTTAATGAAAGAGAGAAAGAAGAAGGGCATGTGGGAGTTATTTTTGACGTTCTCAGCGTGTTGGGTGATGCTGCTGAGATAAATGTCAAGAGACCTCTCCCATCCCCTCTTCCTTTGTGATGTCACTTGCATAATTAGTCTGAAGGCTCGGTACCGACACTGCTCATTATTCTACTCCATGTAATATTGATTGTGTTATACGATAAGTTGATTACAGTGATTTCTGAGCTCTTTGTTGCAGAAACAGCTCTACTGGTATCCCAAAGTCGACTTTTAATTAAGGTTGTGATCAAGACACTAGGATTCATGGATGATACAGTGTTTGTCTGTCTATGAAGCTTGTAAGATGCCCCTGATGCGACCTAAGTTGGATATAAATGCTAATTAAAATGGAAGATTCAATCTCAATGTTATATTGATTGTCTTATTGTAAGACTAGGATCCATGTGGGAGGCAGAGTGTTTTAAACATGTGTGTTCCTTTCTCTATATAGCTAAACAAATACAATGTTATTGGTCGCGTACACATATATAATGATGTGTATAGACATTATGGACAATACTACCGCATGGCAAGGGGGACCAGAGTGCAAAGTCTAGGCTTCTCAACAGTTTTTACCCCCAAGCCATAAGACTCCTGAACAGGTAATCAAATGGCTACCCGGACTATTTGTATTTCTCCCGCACATTGGCTAACCGGGCCATCTGCATTGTGTCCCGCCACCCACCACCCACCATCCGCCCACCCCTCTTTTACGCTGCTGCTACTCTCTGTTCATCATATATGCGTAGTCACTTTGACCATATCTACATGTACATACTACCTCAATCAGCCTGACTAACCGGTGTCTGTATGTAGCCTCGCTACTTTTATAGCCTCGCTACTGTATATAGCCTGTCTTTTTACTGTTGTTTTATTTATTTACATACCTATTGTTCACCTAATACATGTTTGCACTATTGGTTAGTAAGCATTTCACTATAAGGTCTACTACACCTGTTGTATTCAGCGCAGGTGACAAATAATCTATGATTTGAAATTAATAGGAAAGGTGTGTACAACAGTAGTTATATAGGATGAGCCTTGACTAGAATACAGTATAAACACTCAGTGTACAAAACATTATGACGATCGTGCTATTTCCATGACTGACCAGGTGAATCCAGGTGAAAGCTATGATCCCTTATTGATGTCACTTGTTAAATTCACATCAATCATTATAGATGAAGGGGAGGAGACAGGTTAAAGAAGGATTTTTAAGCCTTGAGACATGGTTTTTGTGTGTGTGCCATTCAGAGGGTGAATGGGCAAGACAAAATATTTAAGTGCCTTGGAACGGGGTATGGTAGTAGGTGCCAGACCCACCGGTTTGTGTCAAGAACTTCAACGCTGCTGGGTTTTTCACACAACAGTTTCTCGTGTTTATCAATAATGATCCACCACCCAAAGGACATCCAACCAACTTGACACAACTGTGGGATGCATTGGAGTCAACGTGGGCCAGCATCCCTGTGGAACGCTTGCAACACCTTACAGAGTCCATGCTGTGATGCATTGAGACTGTTCTGATGGCAAATTTCCGGGTGTAAGTGATGTGCGCGCCGAGAAACTTGATGCTTTTCCCCCTCTACTGCAGCCCTATCGATGTGGATGGGGGTGTGCTCTCTCTCTACTGTCTCCTGAAGTCCACAATCAGCTCTTTAGATTTGCTGACGTTTAGGGAGAGGTTATTTTCCTGGCACCACCTGTGCGGGGTGTCAGCTCCTCCCTGTAGGCTGTCGCTTTGTTGTTGGTAATCAGGCATACCATGGTTGTGTCGTCAGCAAACTTGATGACTAAGTTGAAAACATGCATGGCCATGCAGTCATAAGGGAACAAGGAGTACAGGAGGGGGCTGAGCACGCACCCTTGTAGGGCCCCCATGTTGAGGATCAGCATGGTGGAGGTGCTGTTGCCTACATTCACCACCTTGAGTTTGCTCGTCAGGAAGTTTAGGACCCAGTTGCACAGGGCGTGGTTCAGACACAGGGCCCTGAGCTTAGTGATGAACTTGGAGGACACTATGATGTTGAAGGCTGAGCTTTACTTGATGAACAGCATTCTTACATAGATATTCTTGTCCAGGTGGGATAGGGCAGTGTGCAGTGCGATTGCGTCGTCCGTGGATGTGTTGGGGCGGTATGCAAATTGTAGTGGGTCTAGTGTGTCGGGTAAAGTGGAGGTGATTTGATCCTTAACTAGCCTCTCAATGCACTTCATGATGACAGAAGTGAGTGCTATGGCTTGACAAAATGATTCAACCTAGGATAGATGTAATTGTAAATTAGCCAGCAGCTTCTCTGACCCTGTGTACAACCAGCCATAGGGTTAGAAGTCAATTAAGCACTGCACTAAACAACACTTGTTAATTTTTACAAAGCCGTTAAACACAATTAGACATCTGCTCTTCTATATTTTACTTCCTGTAAATGATAGATCCCCCTTCTGTTTTATTGTTCACATGTTGGAAGAGAGTGTGTTTTATTAGGCTGGTTGCACATCATTTTGAAAGATAAGGTAGGATTTAGTAGTATTTGTATTCACCGCCACTCATTGTTTGTGTTGGGAAGCGAGAGTCATTCAGATTGCTTGGCTGCATCTTGACTTGAGTGTGTCATTATGCATCTGTCAATTCCCTGTCCGTGTGTATTGGTCATATGGGGTTGACTGACTACAACAGTCTCTAGCCCGCCTTCTTTGCAGTTCATTGCAGTCCATACCACTGTTTTACTACAGAAGCTGTAACAGTATACAAGTCTGTCAGCACTGAAAAACCTGTATGAGCAACCCAGAAAGTATTTCATGAGCAGTGAGGCAGACGGTGCCAGCAATCACATCTACAGCCAGTCAGTCCAGAGGATCTTTCCTGCTGACCTGTGATTAAGACAGAGAGTCAACAAGGCACTGAAACATGTCAGTATCAAATCAAATCAGTTTTTTATTTGCATACACAGTTTGGCAGTCAATACACTTATTTTTACCAAATCCATAAAATGCTCTTCGGCATTGGCTAGATGTTTGACATTCGTTTTGGAGTTCATCATTTTGTAAAACAATCAGTTTTTGTGTTTTTGACAGCTACGTATGCTCAAAAGTTCTCCAAAGAGATGCTTTCAATAACAACACAAGTATGTATTCTGTCAGGGTTGGCTGGCTCTCCTGAGAAGTGATGTGGGGCTTCGATGAGCATCTAAAAGCTGGTCTTTGACATTTCAACTAAAGGAAGCCGACATGATGCTGTGAAGGGAAGTGTGTGTTGGGTGTGTGTGTGTGTGGTTGGTATGTGAGTGAGTAGCCTCGTCCGACCTGAATTAGGTCTGGTCTTGGCCTGAGATAATGGAGCAATCATCAGTCACCTTCGCTGGTCCCCACGGTGTGCTACAGACCACCCACAGCGCATCACTGCACACCAGGTCTTAATAAACACTGACCGCTTTAAAGAACAAAGGATGTGAGGGGAGGAATAAAATAAAATTGAACAAGTGGCCTGGAGAGGGATAGAGATAGGCTGAATTGAGTTATCAGAACCAGTTACCTTAATAATACCCCTTACCCCCCTTGTTCCTTGACCCTAGATTCAACTGAAGTTGCCTGTGTGTTGTCACGCCATGGGTTGATGAATGAGTGTGCCAGACAGTGGCGGTGGATCCAGGCTGAGAAGCAGCGACGGACGCTCTCAGAAACTCGTCATTCCTAAACACGGTGATCCTTTTGTCACTGTGTTGCTTCCCCACCTCACCTGTGGTTTGGATTCCGTTTCATGTGAAGATTTATACATACAGTATGTACCCGTTGTGGTACCTACCCCCACAGTATCTGGGCTGCAGATTTTCCATCCTGTGGGCCGGGAAGGCAGAATGTCAATGAGGATTAATTAAGACATGAAGGCTGTGTAAAGCTACGCTAGCATGCAGATAACATTGCGTCCCGTTGGAATTCCAAGACATCTTTTCTGTCCATTAATAGTTAAGGATGTGCTAGGAATGTCCAATATGAGATGCCTGAGCAGAGCTTTGATTACAGCATCACAGGAGCTCCTGGCTCACCCAGGGAATGGACCTCGCTAGAACAATGAGAGAGTAAGGAGGGAGTCGCTGCCTCACAGGCAGAAAACAGCTCTTAATTTGACAAAATTGTGGTCTCCCAGGGAATAGGTGGTGGGCTTGGCCACCGTTTGTTAATGCAGAATGAAAAGAATGTAGTGTTCACTGCCACATATACTTATTAAATATTAAGGTACTGTAAGTCTGTGTTTTATTCAGTTTCCTTGCCAAGAGATTTGGGTTGGTAGATTTGAGTCTTGGTTAACATTGATTGTGGTGTTTTTGACACACATACAATTTGTTCCTGTTGCACACACATTAGTTGAATGTGATATCTACACCGTAGGACAGTCACCATGAGATCCCAACACATTAATCCCATCCCACTGCTCCTTTCATTGTAACAAATACAGAAGGCCCTTGTCGCTAAGCCATCACGCCGCATTACTTCAGCAATAGAGGAAGTCATTTACTAATCTGCATAGTTATGTGCTCGGTGGAAATAAGCTTTCCTCTTAATATGAATGGGGTGAATAAATAACAGAGGTATTTGCATGGTAATTAGCACTAATGACCTTTTTAGCATGATGATTAGCTTAGCGCATGCAGCGGGGATTCCAGGGGCTCCAAAGAGGCAGCAGCTCCAGCTGTTGTTGCCTAGCAAGGTTTTTGTTTTTGTTCTAGCGGCCTAGCGCGTGGTGAGGTTGGCAGCTGCCACAAACTGTTAGCAATGACATGCAGGAGCCATATTAGCATAGTAGCCTTTTTCTCTCAGTCAGGTTAAAGCTGTATAGTGATGTTGGGTTATTCCATGGGGTATTCACCTTGTCTGCTGTCCTTTTTGTCACTGTCAGACTAGCATAGTTAACAGAGAAAGTGGCTGCCTTAGGACCCCAGTGATTACCCTGACCAATACACAGTAATCGGAAACGTGCATCATCATTGCATTGTCTGATATGACTATGGTCCCAGGTATTGTCCTGTATCAGAGAATGGTTAATGACTATCAACCTATAGTCAAGTTTTGTTCAGTTTGAACATGCATACACACACGCACACACACGTGCGCGCGCACACACACACACACACACACACACACAGGATGTTTTTTTGACATGGTTTATGTGATAACCTTCCTTTTATAACCAGGAGACATGCTAATTTGCCAGTGCATGCCTGTTAGCCGAGTCAAGTTTATTTGAGCATGACATTTGTTAGACTATCCAGTAATTGTTCTGGATTTTAAATGTAGTCTGGAACATTGTGTTAAACAAAGCTTTGGGCTGCTCATCCATCCAACACAACACCTCTGAAAGAAGCAGATATACTATGGCTGTCTTCCCACTCATCCCCACACTAAATCATAACAAGTGTCATCGGAGCAAGGAGGCGATATTTGAACATGTTAACACTGTGACTCCATTCCTGACCATTTCCAGTTTGTAATGATGCCAGTTTAAATGTCGTTCCTCGCCTAACGGGAAATTAGAAATGCTAATTCAAGCATTGCAAATGAAGGTTCACTGCACTTGTCAGCGCTAGATGGAAATTATTCATGCAATGTAAATCTTTTCCCTCCAAGATGAGAGTGTGTCATTTCTGCTTCCTGGTGTATTTCCTCTGATGGATAGAAGCAGTTCCGTGTTCCGGAAATGTCTCTGCACTGACAAGTTTAACAAATTATGATTTTTTTCACAATTTAAACTAATTTGTGTGTAGCCCTTTACACTCGTACCCTCAGGTTGAAAATGGCAGATTTGGCAGTGGCTGTGGCTGTGGCTGTGAGTATACAGTAACATGCTATAAATGACGTCAGAACTCAGACTCTGACTGACAGCCGTTTTGAACTTGAGCACTGCACACGACAAAAAGCTGACCCCATCCAACCTGCTAATTGGGCAACCTTTGCAAATGTTTTCTTGTCTGAGTGAGGGAAATGCAGTAAATTAAATAGACTCGGTTTATTTAAATACCGCTTTGATGTCATACAAGCACGACAAACAGCCATGAGTCCAAATGTGAACTTCACATTTCCATATGATATAACTCATGTCATACCACAGGAGGTTGGTGGCACCTTAATTCGGGAGGAGGGGCTCATGGTAATGGCTGGAGCAGAATTAATGGAATGGTATCAAATACATCAAACACATGGATGCCATTCCATTCACTCCGTTCCAGCCATTATTATGAGCCGTCCTCCCCTCAGCAGCCTCCACTGTGTCGTACAGTATACAGTGCCAACGTTTATGTTCACTATATTTTATGAACAGTTACAAGATGACATGGTATAATACCCTGGGTTGTTCTGAACAGAATGAGCTTATGTTTGTCTATTGTGAAGAAAATTTTCTGCGGAACACACACCTGAATGAATTCTCTTTTCTATGCACAACAAAATTATGATTGGTTTCTCTGAATTGCCCTGTGAAAGCCCGACACTGTAAGATCATGATTTGTAACTTAGCTAGTCAGGTTGGCAATAGAACAAGCTTTCAAATGATCCCCACCTTACCCAGATAGTGATTTATAATGGGGATGTTTATGGATTGTGTAAACAACAACAGTAATTGTGTGTTGGCGGGGATGCAGGGCTGTGTCCCAAACAAAACAACTAAGTGTGCTTGCTCTAGTTCCTCAACGGTACAGATAGGAGAGCTCAAAAAAGCACCTTATAGTTGAAGACCACTTTGTCATAAAAGTGCATTGAAATGACTTAGGAACTGTCAACACTTTGGAGAGGTGTGTGGCCACATGGAGACACCAGTTAGTCCTCTCTCTCAAACCCTTGTCATTTTGTTGCACCTACCCCACTTTTTCCAGGAATATTATTAACATGTTACTGAATGTATTCAGAGTGTTTTCAGATTTTGTTATCAAAAAAGTATAGTAAATGTAAAATGCACATCAAATCAGCAGTGTAATGTTAGGATTCAGTCTTGTGTCAGGTGAACTGTTCGTCTAATAATTGTTCTATAATTGTCCAAACTGTTCCCTTTCCATTACTACAATGCTTATTCATTTTCATACTTCTTCTGCAAGAAACATTTCAATTTACCCCAATCCATATAGGCCAATTTCCAGGAGTGTAAAGGGTTAACCGTGACTAGCTAGATAAGTATGTTGCGAGGATTATTAAAATGAGAGCACATCAAATCAACCCTCAACTGTAGGTAAATGGGTTCATATCAATCTCACAACTCGGTTGACGGGATGTAAAGTACCAGTCAAAAGTTTGGACACACCTACTCATTCCAGGGTTTTTCTTTATTTTTACTATTTTCTACATTGTAGAATAATAGTGAAGACATCAAAACTATGAAATAACACATATGGAATAATGTAGTAGCTCAGTGTAGTAACTAAGTGTTAAACAAATCAAAATATATTTTATATTTGAGATTCTTCAAAGTAGCCACCCTGCCTTGATGACAGCTTTGCACACTCTTGGCATTCTCTCAACCAGCTTCATGAGATGACCTGGAATGCATTTCAATTAACAGGTGTGCCTTGTTAAAAGTTAATTTGTGCATTTGAGCCAATCAGTTGTGTTGTGACAAGGTAGGGGTGGTATACAGAAGACAGCCCTATTTCGTAAAATACCAAGTCCCTATAATGGCAAGAACAGTTCAAATAAGCAAAGAGAAACGACAGTCCATCATTACTTTAAGACAAGAAGGTCAGTCAATGCAGAACATTTGAAGAACTTTGAATGTTTCAAGTGCAGTCACAAAGACCATCAAGCGCTATGATAAAACTGGCTCTCATGAAGACCGCAACATGAAAGGAAGACCCAGAGTTACCTCTGCTGCAGAGGAACATTTCATTAGAGGTACCAGCCTCAGAAAATGCAGCCCAAATAAATGCTTCACAGAGTTCAAGAAACAGACACATCTCAACATCAACTGTTCAGAGGAGACTGCGTGAAACAGACCTTCATTGCTGCAAAGAAACCACTACTAAAGGACACCAATAAAAATAAGAGACTTGCTTGGGCCAATAAACACAAGCAATGGACATTAGACCTCTGCATGTGTGGTTCCCACTGTGAAGCATGGAGGAGGAGGTGTGATGGTGTGGGGGTGTTTTGCTGGTGAAACTGTCAGTAATTTATTTTGAATAAACATCATTCTGCAGCAATACGCATCCCATCTGGTTTGCGCTTAGTGGGACTATCATTTGTTTTTCAACATGATAATGACCCAAAACACACTTCCAGACTGTGTAAGGGCTATTTGACCAAGGAGAGTGATGGAGTGCTGCATCAGATGACTTGGCCTCCACAATCACCCGACCTCAACCCAATTGAGATGGTTTGGGATGAGTTGGACCTCAGAGTGAAGGAAAAGCAGGCAACAAGTGCTCAGCATATGTGGGAACTCCTTCAAGACTGTAGGAAAAGCATTCCTCATGAAGCTGGTTGAGAGAATGCCAAGAGTGTGCAAAGCTGTCATCAATCAAGTTTATCAATCAAATGTATTTATAAAGCCCTTTTTACATCACCTGATGTCACAAAGTGCTATTCAGAAACCCAGCCTAATACCCCAAACAGAAACAATGTAGATGTAGAAGCAAAGAAAAACTCCCTAGAAAGGCTGGAACCTAGGAAGAAACCAAAGGGTGGCTACTTTGAAGAATCTCAAATATAACATATTTTGATTTGTTTAACACTTTTTTGGTTACTACATGATTCCATGTGTTATTTCGTAGGTGTGATGTCTTCACTATTATTATACAATGTAGAACATAGGAAAAATAAAGAAAAACATTGGAATGAGTAGGTGTGTCCAAACTTTTGACAGGTATTGTAGTTCCAGAGTGTTACCTAACCTTGGATGGAGAGGAAATGACATCATCAATATGAGACACTAGAGAAAGCGGAGGTTTAAAGTAGTACTCTAATCTGTTTTTCCTCACATGGTAAACCCACACAGACTTGTCTTCGGGAGCTCCTGACACCTCCATTGATCAGGTAAGCTCTTTTAACACCAGCACTCTGGTCCTGTCTCCACTGTTTCAGCTCCATTGATTCCTCCCTGCAGTTTTCAAATGAGAACTAACAGGTTAAGACACAGAGTAATGAGGGGAAATAATCTGTGTTTATGTTGTTTGACCAAAAGGATGATTATGATGCCCATCATACCTAAGGCCACAGGATGATTATAATGCCCATCATAGCTAAGGCCACAGGATGATTATGATGCTCATCATAGCTAAGGCCACAAGGATGATTATGTTGCCCATCATAGCTAAGGCCACAGGATGATTATGATGCCCATCATAGCTAAGGCCACAGGATGATTATGATGCCCATCATAGCTAAGGCCACAAGGATGATTATGTTGCCCATCATACCTAAGGCCACAGGATGATTATGATGCCCATCATACCTAAGGCCACAGGATGATTATGTTGCCCATCATAGCTAAAGCCACAAGGATGATTATGTTGCCCATCATACCTAAGGCCACAGGATGATTATGTTGCCCATCATAGCTAAAGCCACAAGGATGATTATGTTTGCCCATCATAGCTAAAGCCACAAGGATGATTATGTTTGCCCATCATAGCTAAGGCCACAATGATGATTTTTTGCCTATCATACCTAAGGCCACAGGATGATTATGTTGCCCATCATAGCTAAGGCCACAAGGATGATTATGTTTGCCCATCATAGCTAAAGCCACAAGGATGATTATGTTTGCCCATCATAGCTAAAGCCACAAGGATGATTATGTTTGCCCATCATAGCTAAAGCCACAAGGATGATTATGTTTGCCCATCATAGCTAAAGCCACAAGGATGATTATGTTTGCCCATCATACCTCGGGGACATTTGTGTTTTTCCGTCATAGCTAAGGCCACAGTGTCACCTGTGCTCCCTCTCCGGCCTCTAGGTCACCAGGCTGCTCCTTTTGGCGCAGAGCTGTCACCATCGTTACACGCACCTGCGCGTCTTCAGACTCACCTGGACTCCATCACCTCCTTGATTACCTGCCCTATATACAGTTGAAGTCGAAAGTTTACATACACCTTAGCCAAATACATTAAACTCAGTTTTTCACAATTCCTGATTTTTAATCCTAGTAAAAAATCCCTGTCTTAAGTCAGTTAGGATCACCACTTTATTATAAGAATTTTGAAATGTCCGAATAATAGTAGAGAGAATGATTTATTTAATCTTTTATTTCTCTCATCACATTCCCAGTTGGTCAGAAGTTTACATTCACTCAATTAGTACTTGGTAGCATTGCCTATAAATTGTTTAACTTGGGTCAAACATTTCGGGTAGCCTTCCACAAGCTTCCCACAAAAAGTTGGGTGAATTTTGGCCCATTCCTCCTGACAGAGCTGGTTTAACTGAGTCAGGTTTGTAGGCATCCTTGCTCGCACACACTTTTTCAGTTTTGCCCACAAATGTTCTATAGGATTGAGTTCAGGGCTTTGTGATGGCCATTCCAATACCTTGACTTTGTTGTCCTTCAGATAAATTTCGAAGTATGCTTGAGCTTGTCCATTTGGAAAACCCATTTGCGACCAAGCTTTAAGTTATCTTCCTGACGGATGTCTTGAGATGTTGTTTCAATATATACACATAATTTTCCCTCCTAATGATGCCATCTGTTTTGTAAAGTGCACCAGTCCCTCCTGCAGCAAAACACCCCCACAACATGATGCTGCCACCCCTGGGCTTCATGGTCGGGATGGTGTTCTTCGGCTTGCATGCCTCCCCCTTTTTCCTCTAAACATAACAATGGTCATTATGGCCAAACAGTCCTATTTTTGTTTCATCTGACCAGAGGACATTTCCCAACAAAGGACAATCTTTGTCTCCATGTGCAGTTGCAAACCATAGTCTGGCTTTTTATATGGCAGTTTTGGAGCAGTGGCTTCTTCCTTGCTGAGTGGCCTTTCAGGTTATGTTGAAATAGATACTTTTGTACCTTTTTCCTCCAGCATCTTCACAAGGTCCTTTCCTGTTGTTCTGGAATTGATTTGCACTTTTCGCACCAAAGTACGTTCATCTCTAGGAGACAGAACGCGTCTACTTCCTGATCGGTATGACGGCTGCGTGGTCCCATGGCGTTTATACTTGTGTACTATTGTTTGTACAGATGAACGTGGTACCTTCAGGCGTTTGGAAATTGCTCCCAAGGATGAACCAGACTTGTGGAGGTCTACAAATTATTTTTTGAGGTCTTGGATGATTTCTTTTGACTTTCCCATGATGTCAAGCAAAGAGTTTGAAGGTAGGCCTTGAAATACATCCACAGGTACACCTCCAATTAACTCCCCAGGCATCATTGTTTCTGTTCCAGTATCATGTCTGTGCGTTGTTTGTGTTTTTGTTTTGTATTTAGTTGCATTTATTTATTCAAACATTCACTCCCTGAACTTGCTTCCCTACTCTCAGTGCACTCGTTACACACAGGGTCGTTCCGTGACAGCAGCTCTTTTGTCCTCAGGTGGATGGATGTTGTTTTTCTGTCTGACTCACTCCGGTGGTGTGTTTTTTTAAAGTCCATAGTAGGGATAATGGTGCTGTAGCGTGCTGGAGTGATGAAGACCACATGTGTAAAAAATAAAAAATACTACCTAAAGATAGAGTAGATCACATCAGAGTATCAACACACTGGTCAATCACTGAGCAAAATACCTTGTGTTACAGTTATTCTCATCCCTTCTCCACCCCTGACTGTAGAGTGGGAACAGATGTGTTGTTCTCTGCCAGAAACTGAATAAGGACCATTGGTAGATTCCATTCAAGGCACACAGCCAATGGATCAGATGTTAATAGTGTGTGTATGAAATCTCTTTCTATCACTCTAGTGTGTGTGAGTGTGTGTGTGTGAGTGTGTGTGTGTGAGTGTGTGTGTGTCTGTGTGTGTGTGTGTGTGTGTGTGTGTGTGTGTGTGTGTGTGTGTGTGTGTGTGTGTGCGCAAACTGTCAGCTCCCATTTTGCTATGATCTAGATTGTTGCAACACACATCTGCATGGTGATCATTTGTGTCTGTTAACCATGATGGTCAGTGACTCCCAACATTCTGTTCTCACACACATGCCTTCAGAAGACAAAGCCCCCCCAAAAAAACTACATTCAAACAAGTTTAAAAAGTTTTACACTTTTAAATTCCAATAACGCAGTAAGGCAAAAGTTTTGGGAGGGCTAGCCTCTGAAGCCCAGGATTACTTAAGTTAACGTTGAAAGCCTGTAGAGGCTCTCTTCAGAAAGTAGTCTCACATGGGTGGTGTTCAGTAGAATCTAGATGGAAACTTTGAACGCATTGCCACTTATCAAACCAATCAAATATTTGGCATGGGCGGAGTTCCAAGGAGATGTTGTGTTTGTAATTTTTTTTTGTTGACTTTCAACAATCTAGCAGGCATAAGATACAACGGAATACGCCATAGGCTGCTAAGACACGGACAAAGACACAGACAAAGTAAGAAAGAAACTAAAAATAAAACACAAGGAAATGCCTCTCCTGAGGGGAAACGTAATTTCTTCTCAGAGCCAATGAGTAAGAGTGCTGAGTGCCACTGTTCCCATTAAAACTTGAAATCCTAATGTGAAAATCGCCAGACTTCCAATTCGCCAGTCTTCCAATAGAATAAGACAGGAGGTTGACCACGCAAGATTAGGGGAGTGCTACAGAAGTCCGGGAATGCCGTTTCTGATTGAACCAAAATGGCTGTTCATGTTGCTGTCTCATTTCACATCGATTCCCTCTGTTTGTGCTTCAATGCATATATCCTCTTCGACAGGCATGCATGGCCGTCTCCAAGGGGACAACTGTTCTCTCTCGCCAGCTGCTTAAGAAGCCCTGCAGACGGTGAAGCAACCTGTCCGTGCTCACTGGGAGCTCACTGGGAGCTCAGAGACGTACCACTGCTGTTAGCAGGCTCACACCTCACCTCAGCATGGGACCTAGCCAGGCTTGTCTCATCTACCAATACTTTGACAGAACCTCAAACAGACAGGGGGAATCAGTGTATCCCCATGCAGATTGTAAACTAACACCATGTAAGTGTACAACCTCGGTCCAAAGCTCCAAATGGATGCTTGATGGTTTTGGCACTTTGCCGAACACAGAGTAGAAACTGTGGGAGCGAGAGAGAAAAAATACAGAAAATGCTGTGAAATTCAAATCCTCCTCCTCCTCCTCCTCCTGCCCCAGTAATGACACCCTGGGAAGAAAGTGAGGGAGAGAAGAGAGTAGAGAAAGAAAAATGTCATCTGCTTCCTTCCTAAGGCTCTCATTTATTTGATAACCCCCTCCTCCTTCTATCTACGCTCCCTTATCTGAACTCTCCAACTCCCCATCAAACTTAGGCCCGTAAGATACCCAAATCTCCAGTAATTTTGGCTGACGATAAAGCAAGGCAAGAGAGGATGGAGGGATATAAACGATTTGATTAGATAACTGATCTATTCAGTCATTACTCAGAGAGGAATTTTGTCCCTAATGAGATAAGGGCTTATGAATATGTATTGCGACGCCGGCAAGACGATAAATGGAAATCACTGTGGGACGATGGGAGTTTTGTTTGGAGAACCTTTTCTCCTGGTGGTGGAGGAGCTCTCAAACAAAGCCACACACTTGTTGTTTTGTTTGGCTGGCAGTGACCTCACAGGGTGATGGCTTAGTATCAATTACCCAGAATTACCCGGTGTGGATATTGGGTGAATAATGAATAATAATTGTAGTTCTGAATTAGTGAAGATGAGCCTTGAGTCGTGTGTGTGTGCGTGTATGCGTGAGTCTGCAGATTGTGCAGCCTGGGCTATGCTGCTTGGGTGTGCATATCTCCGACCAAAACAAGGAGATTACAAGATCTGGGAGACAGATTGGAGTCTAATTGGGACACTGTCCCTATCCCATCCTTAGAAACAGCCTCTAAGTTTTGATTAAAGGAACATTTTTTTGTTGGAAGGGAACAAAGAAAAGACTAAAGAGAGGATGAACTTGGTGAGGTTTTGCTGAACTTGAAAGAACAAGAGATCATCCTGAATTGTTGTGTCAGTTTATTCTTCATAAGACTGTAACCTGACACAAAATGTTCTATTCATTTCTCTTCTGGGGTATGTTCCTTGGAATTATCACGCAGTAAAGTAAATTTAAACATGTTGTACCAAAGCTGGCGTGACAAGGCAAGAGGTCAGGGACACAATGGAAAGCTGTTGAATCACATTGCATTTGAGATGTTTTCTTTGAATCGAGAATGGTACCCAAAGCAGGGTTACGTAGACTCAAGGTCTCAAGCAGGAAGGATTTGTTCTGTGGTCCCTTGAAGTTCTCTTTTGAACCCATTGACTCTTTGTAGAAGGCGGAGCTGTCACATATTCACTTGCATACAGTATCAATTCACCAACTCTCAAGTGGAGTGGAAAAACAGAAATTAGAATGGAGTAGAACAGAGTGGGATAAACTTGCGCAAGCTTGTCAGCATATGAAAGATGGTGCCACTAAGTGCAATTAGTATGAAATACACGCCAAGGTTATTTATTCCCCTTAATATCAAACAAGCTATCTGGCTGTTTATTAGAGCTAATTTAGCTGGGGTATGGAGGGAAATATGTAAGGAAATATGTACGGTTGAGTATGGAGGTAGGTGTGGAGTACTGTAAGGTTGAGTATGGAGGTAGGTGTGGAGTACTGTAAGGTTGAGTATGGAGGTAGGTGTAGAGTACTGTAAGGTTGAGTATGGAGGTAGGTGTGGAGTACTGTAAGGTTGAGTATGGCGGTAGGTGTGGAGTACTGTAAGGTTGAGTATGGAGGTAGGTGTGGAGTACTGTAAGGTTGAGTATGGAGGTAGGTGTGGAGTACTGTAAGGTTGAGTATGGAGGTAGGTGTGGAGTACTGTAAGGTTGAGTATGGAGGTAGGTGTAGAGTACTGTAAGGTTGAGTATGGAGGTAGGTGTGGAGTACTGTAAGGTTGAGTATGGAGGTAGGTGTGGGGTACTGTAAGGTTGAGTATGGCGGTAGGTGTGGAGTACTGTAAGGTTGAGTATGAAGGTAGGTGTGGAGTACTGTAAGGTTGAGTATGGCGGTAGGTGTGGAGTACTGTAAGGTTGAGTATGGAGGTAGGTGTAGAGTACTGTAAGGTTGAGTATGGAGGTAGGTGTGGAGTACTGTAAGGTTGAGTATGGAGGTAGGTGTAGAGTACTGTAAGGTTGAGTATGGAGGTAGGTGTGGGGTACTGTAAGGTTGAGTATGGCGGTAGGTGTGGAGTACTGTAAGGTTGAGTATGGAGGTAGGTGTAGAGTACTGTAAGGTTGAGTATGGAGGTAGGTGTGGAGTACTGTAAGGTTGAGTATGGAGGTAGGTGTGTAGTACTGTAATGTTGCGTATGGAGGTAGGTGTGGAGTACTGTAAGGTTGAGTATGGAGGTAGGTGTGGAGTACTGTAAAGTTGAGTATGGAGGTAGGTGTGGAATACTGTAAGGTTGAGTATGGCGGTAGGTGTGGAATACTGTAAGGATGAGTATGAAGGTAGGTGTGGGGTACTGTAAGGTTGAGTATGGAGGTAGGTGTGGAGTACTGTAAGGTTGAGTATGGAGGTAGGTGTTGAGTACTGTAAGGTTGAGTATGGAGGTAGGTGTGGTGTACTGTAAGGTTGAGTATGAAGGTAGGTGTGGGGTACTGTAAGGTTGAGTATGGAGGTAGGTGTGGAGTACTGTAAGGTTGAGTATGGAGGTAGGTGTGGAGTACTGTAAGGTTGAGCA
This sequence comes from Oncorhynchus mykiss, assembly GCF_057628025.1. NCBI lineage: Eukaryota > Metazoa > Chordata > Actinopteri > Salmoniformes > Salmonidae > Oncorhynchus > Oncorhynchus mykiss. The sequence continues at coordinate 71,330,430 of NC_143027.1, read as the reverse complement.
TAGAGGTAGGTGTGGAGTACTGTAAGGTTGAGTATGAAGGTAGGTGTGGAGTACTGTAAGGTTGAGTATGAAGGTAGGTGTGGGGTACTGTAAGGTTGAGTATGGAGGTAGGTGTAGAGTACTGTAAGGTTGAGTATGGAGGTAGGTGTGGAGTACTGTAAGGTTGAGTATGGCGGTAGGTGTGGAGTACTGTAAGGTTGAGTATGGAGGTAGGTGTGGAGTACTGTAAGGTTGAGTATGGAGGTAGGTGTGGAGTACTGTAAGGTTGAGTATGGAGGTAGGTGTGGAGTACTGTAAGGTTGAGTATGGAGGTAGGTGTAGAGTACTGTAAGGTTGAGTATGGAGGTAGGTGTGGAGTACTGTAAGGTTGAGTATGGAGGTAGGTGTGGGGTACTGTAAGGTTGAGTATGGCGGTAGGTGTGGAGTACTGTAAGGTTGAGTATGAAGGTAGGTGTGGAGTACTGTAAGGTTGAGTATGGCGGTAGGTGTGGAGTACTGTAAGGTTGAGTATGGAGGTAGGTGTAGAGTACTGTAAGGTTGAGTATGGAGGTAGGTGTGGAGTACTGTAAGGTTGAGTATGGAGGTAGGTGTAGAGTACTGTAAGGTTGAGTATGGAGGTAGGTGTGGGGTACTGTAAGGTTGAGTATGGCGGTAGGTGTGGAGTACTGTAAGGTTGAGTATGGAGGTAGGTGTAGAGTACTGTAATGTTGCGTATGGAGGTAGGTGTGGAGTACTGTAAGGTTGAGTATGGAGGTAGGTGTGGAGTACTGTAAAGTTGAGTATGGAGGTAGGTGTGGAATACTGTAAGGTTGAGTATGGCGGTAGGTGTGGAATACTGTAAGGATGAGTATGAAGGTAGGTGTGGGGTACTGTAAGGTTGAGTATGGAGGTAGGTGTGGAGTACTGTAAGGTTGAGTATGGAGGTAGGTGTTGAGTACTGTAAGGTTGAGTATGGAGGTAGGTGTGGTGTACTGTAAGGTTGAGTATGAAGGTAGGTGTGGGGTACTGTAAGGTTGAGTATGGAGGTAGGTGTGGAGTACTGTAAGGTTGAGTATGGCGGTAGGTGTGGAGTACTGTAAGGTTGAGTATGGAGGTAGGTGTGGAGTACTGTAAGGTTGAGTATGGAGGTAGGTGTGGAGTACTGTAAGGTTGAGTATGGAGGTAGGTGTGGAGTACTGTAAGGTTGAGTATGGAGGTAGGTGTAGAGTACTGTAAGGTTGAGTATGGAGGTAGGTGTGGAGTACTGTAAGGTTGAGTATGGAGGTAGGTGTGGGGTACTGTAAGGTTGAGTATGGCGGTAGGTGTGGAGTACTGTAAGGTTGAGTATGAAGGTAGGTGTGGAGTACTGTAAGGTTGAGTATGGCGGTAGGTGTGGAGTACTGTAAGGTTGAGTATGGAGGTAGGTGTAGAGTACTGTAAGGTTGAGTATGGAGGTAGGTGTGGAGTACTGTAAGGTTGAGTATGGAGGTAGGTGTAGAGTACTGTAAGGTTGAGTATGGAGGTAGGTGTGGGGTACTGTAAGGTTGAGTATGGCGGTAGGTGTGGAGTACTGTAAGGTTGAGTATGGAGGTAGGTGTAGAGTACTGTAAGGTTGAGTATGGAGGTAGGTGTGGAGTACTGTAAGGTTGAGTATGGAGGTAGGTGTGTAGTACTGTAATGTTGCGTATGGAGGTAGGTGTGGAGTACTGTAAGGTTGAGTATGGAGGTAGGTGTGGAGTACTGTAAAGTTGAGTATGGAGGTAGGTGTGGAATACTGTAAGGTTGAGTATGGCGGTAGGTGTGGAATACTGTAAGGATGAGTATGAAGGTAGGTGTGGGGTACTGTAAGGTTGAGTATGGAGGTAGGTGTGGAGTACTGTAAGGTTGAGTATGGAGGTAGGTGTTGAGTACTGTAAGGTTGAGTATGGAGGTAGGTGTGGTGTACTGTAAGGTTGAGTATGAAGGTAGGTGTGGGGTACTGTAAGGTTGAGTATGGAGGTAGGTGTGGAGTACTGTAAGGTTGAGTATGGAGGTAGGTGTGGAGTACTGTAAGGTTGAGCATAGAGGTAGGTGTGGAGTACTGTAAGGTTGAGTATGAAGGTAGGTGTGGAGTACTGTAAGGTTGAGTATGAAGGTAGGTGTGGGGTACTGTAAGGTTGAGTATGGAGGTAGGTGTAGAGTACTGTAAGGTTGAGTATGGAGGTAGGTGTGGAGTACTGTAAGGTTGAGTATGGCGGTAGGTGTGGAGTACTGTAAGGTTGAGTATGGAGGTAGGTGTGGAGTACTGTAAGGTTGAGTATGGAGGTAGGTGTGGAGTACTGTAAGGTTGAGTATGGAGGTAGGTGTGGAGTACTGTAAGGTTGAGTATGGAGGTAGGTGTAGAGTACTGTAAGGTTGAGTATGGAGGTAGGTGTGGAGTACTGTAAGGTTGAGTATGGAGGTAGGTGTGGGGTACTGTAAGGTTGAGTATGGCGGTAGGTGTGGAGTACTGTAAGGTTGAGTATGAAGGTAGGTGTGGAGTACTGTAAGGTTGAGTATGGCGGTAGGTGTGGAGTACTGTAAGGTTGAGTATGGAGGTAGGTGTAGAGTACTGTAAGGTTGAGTATGGAGGTAGGTGTGGAGTACTGTAAGGTTGAGTATGGAGGTAGGTGTAGAGTACTGTAAGGTTGAGTATGGAGGTAGGTGTGGGGTACTGTAAGGTTGAGTATGGCGGTAGGTGTGGAGTACTGTAAGGTTGAGTATGGAGGTAGGTGTAGAGTACTGTAATGTTGCGTATGGAGGTAGGTGTGGAGTACTGTAAGGTTGAGTATGGAGGTAGGTGTGGAGTACTGTAAAGTTGAGTATGGAGGTAGGTGTGGAATACTGTAAGGTTGAGTATGGCGGTAGGTGTGGAATACTGTAAGGATGAGTATGAAGGTAGGTGTGGGGTACTGTAAGGTTGAGTATGGAGGTAGGTGTGGAGTACTGTAAGGTTGAGTATGGAGGTAGGTGTTGAGTACTGTAAGGTTGAGTATGGAGGTAGGTGTGGTGTACTGTAAGGTTGAGTATGAAGGTAGGTGTGGGGTACTGTAAGGTTGAGTATGGAGGTAGGTGTGGAGTACTGTAAGGTTGAGTATGGAGGTAGGTGTGGAGTACTGTAAGGTTGAGCATAGAGGTAGGTGTGGAGTACTGTAAGGTTGAGTATGAAGGTAGGTGTGGAGTACTGTAAGGTTGAGTATGAAGGTAGGTGTGGGGTACTGTAAGGTTGAGTATGGAGGTAGGTGTGGAGTACTGTAAGGTTGAGTATGGAGGTAGGTGTGGAGTACTGTAAAGTTGAGTATGGAGGTAGGTGTGGAGTACTGTAATGTTGAGTATGGAGGTAGGTGTGGAATACTGTAAGGATGAGTATGGAGGTAGGTGTGGGGTACTGTAAGGTTGAGTATGGAGGTAGGTGTGGAGTACTGTAAGGTTGAGCATAGAGGTAGGTGTGGAGTACTGCAAGGTTGAGTATGAAGGTAGGTGTGGAGTACTGTAAGGTTGAGTATGAAGGTAGGTGTGGAGTACTGTAAGGTTGAGTATGGAGGTAGGTGTAGAGTACTGTAAGGTTGAGTATGGAGGTAGGTGTGGAGTACTGTAAGGTTGAGGATGGAGGTAGGTGTAGAGTACTGTAAGGTTGAGTATGGAGGTAGGTGTGTAGTACTGTAATGTTGCGTATGGAGGTAGGTGTGGAGTACTGTAAGGTTGAGTATGGAGGTAGGTGTGGAGTACTGTAAAGTTGAGTATGGAGGTAGGTGTGGAATACTGTAAGGTTGAGTATGGCGGTAGGTGTGGAATACTGTAAGGATGAGTATGAAGGTAGGTGTGGGGTACTGTAAGGTTGAGTATGGAGGTAGGTGTGGAGTACTGTAAGGTTGAGTATGGAGGTAGGTGTTGAGTACTGTAAGGTTGAGTATGGAGGTAGGTGTGGAGTACTGTAAGGTTGAGTATGAAGGTAGGTGTGGGGTACTGTAAGGTTGAGTATGGAGGTAGGTGTGGAGTACTGTAAGGTTGAGTATGGAGGTAGGTGTGGAGTACTGTAAGGTTGAGCATAGAGGTAGGTGTGGAGTACTGTAAGGTTGAGTATGAAGGTAGGTGTGGAGTACTGTAAGGTTGAGTATGAAGGTAGGTGTGGGGTACTGTAAGGTTGAGTATGGAGGTAGGTGTGGAGTACTGTAAGGTTGAGTATGGAGGTAGGTGTGGAGTACTGTAAAGTTGAGTATGGAGGTAGGTGTGGAGTACTGTAATGTTGAGTATGGAGGTAGGTGTGGAATACTGTAAGGATGAGTATGGAGGTAGGTGTGGGGTACTGTAAGGTTGAGTATGGAGGTAGGTGTGGAGTACTGTAAGGTTGAGCATAGAGGTAGGTGTGGAGTACTGCAAGGTTGAGTATGAAGGTAGGTGTGGAGTACTGTAAGGTTGAGTATGAAGGTAGGTGTGGAGTACTGTAAAGTTGAGTATGGAGGTAGGTGTGGAGTACTGTAATGTTGAGTATGGAGGTAGGTGTGGAATACTGTAAGGATGAGTAAGGAGGTAGGTGTGGGGTACTGTAAGGTTGAGTATGGAGGTAGGTGTGGAGTACTGTAAGGTTGAGTATGGAGGTAGGTGTGGAGTACTGTAAGGTTGAGTATGGAGGTAGGTGTGGAGTACTGTAAGGTTGAGTATGGAGGTGGGTGTGGAGTACTGTAAGGTTGAGTATGGAGGTAGGTGTGGAGTACTGTAAGGTTGAGCATAGGGGTAGGTGTGGAGTACTGTAAGGTTGAGTATGGAGGTAGGTGTTGAGTACTGTAAGGTTGAGTATGAAGGTAGGTGTGGGGTACTGTAAGGTTGAGTATGGAGGTGGGTGTGGAGTACTGTAAGGTTGAGCATAGAGGTAGGTGTGGAGTACTGTAAGGTTGAGTATGAAGGTAGGTGTGGGGTACTGTAAGGTTGAGTATGGAGGTAGGTGTGGAGTACTGTAAGGTTGAGTATGGAGGTGGGTGTGGAGTACTGTAAGGTTGAGTATGGAGGTAGGTGTTGAGTACTGTAAGGTTGAGTATGAAGGTAGGTGTGGGGTACTGTAAGGTTGAGTATGGAGGTAGGTGTGCAGTACTGTAAGGTTGAGTATGGAGGTAGGTGTGGAGTACTGTAAGGTTGAGTATGGAGGTAGGTGTAGAGTACTGTAAAGTTGAGTATGGAGGTAGGTGTGGAGTACTGTAAGGTTGAGTTTGGAGGTAGGTGTGGAGTACTGTAAGGTTGAGTATGGAGGTAGGTGTTGAGTACTGTAAGGTTGAGTATGGAAGTAGGTGTGATGGAGTTGAAGATTGTGGGAACTGAACTCATCGAGGTGGAGTTTTCCCCTTTTCCCCACTGTGTGTAGATGGTTTTTGACAGTGTGGCACCTGGCAGCTGCTTTTGTCTCTTTTGGATTTAGATGCTTCCTCCCTAATTTCCTCTGTGTTCTTAGACAGGTGTGGAGAAGGAGCCTGCCAAATGAATGGCTTCAAGTGCAGTTTACATTCAATCTGCAGGCACTTCTTCTGTTTCAGGGGATGAGATGGAGATGGGGAGGTGGTTACCTTGTCCAGCTTATCTGCTATTCCCTGATTTTGCCCTATTGCACTTTTAGCTGAATGGTCTCGAGTGACAGTGAGACGAATAGGAGGCGTCATTTGATTGTCACATCGATTTTAATTTAATCGGGTAAAAATTAAGTGTTAGGTAATTATTCGATAAATAGCATGTCATCACATTAATGATAGTCACGTCACCCCCCCCCCCCCCCCTCAAAGCCTTTCCAAGACAATCATTAATCACACGCTAGGCGTTCATGCGGTGATGGGGTTTACCTCAATGCTGTTATTAACAATGGTATTCATCATAATGCCATTTTTGACTTTTCCTTTAGCTTTGTTTAGTGTCTCTGCCCACCCTGTTGTCTCTGCCAAGCTGTCTACCTTGGGTGAGGCTAGCATATGGCGTCCTGACAGGCTTCACGCTCCTCTAGCTAGCAAGTGTACAGTACAGTAGCACTTAGTCTCTGTAAGCTGCTGTACACGGCCTGCCTCCTGTCTCCTGCCTCTGCTTTCATCTGTTTGTCTAATTAAAACAGAGCTGGATGTGGAACAGATTAATGCAGATGAGATGACAGGACACATGTACATTATACATACACACACCCAGATGTTGAGTGTGACAAGGTGGACATTTGACAGCCAATTAGTGCACAAGTAAACACACACTCACACATTGTCATGCACACAGGCACAGGTGGGGTTGCACACAGATGTGGGTGCTCACACACACGGCACACATACTTACACCCACCCACAAAAACAATTATTTGACCCTAACCAGGCTTAGAGGCTATTTGTGAAAACTCCCCCTTCTCATCTATGCTAAATAGATGTTAAGCAAAGAAATGCAATGTGCCGCAGAGAACTAGGGTTGCAGAGTTAGCTTCTCAACAAGCCACTGTTTCTTACCAGCTAAGGGAAGTAGAGGGAAAGTCTGGTCATGAGAAGTAGAGTTGAGGAGAGAGGCAGTCAGGGATGTAAAAGAAGATAATGGAAGTTTGTTTATAAACCAAAAACGAAGCCATTCACTTTCTAACATGCAAAAGTCAAAACTGGATAACTGCTTTCAAGCAGTCACAGTGAAACCGATGGATCCTCCCATTACGAGAGGACCACAATATTTGTCCATCGTTCTCGCCCTGACCCTGCCAACCTGAGAGGCAAATATTTAAACGCTTTGAACCAATTTCATGGCTGATCTCCCCAGTCTGAGGGCCCACGACAGGCCAATTCCTTCCCAGCTGAGAAGCCTGGCCTCAAGGGTCCGGGGCCTCTGACAGTGGGCTCACGTCCACCACGTAATATCCCTATTTAACAGGTCAAGAGCAAATTGAAATGGACCTCAGGGAGAAGCCTAATCTAGCATTAACAAGCCGGTAACGCCGTTATAAATATTCATAAGTGTCCTTGTGAATTGAGAAGTGCATCTGTATTATAACTGTGAGATCAGATCTCCTCCTCCTTACCTTTGTTCAAAGGCTGGAAAAAAAGAAACTGAAAGTCTGTTCATCCAGGGCTATCTGTTACGGTGCGTGAATGAGGACCCAAAAGCGAATTAACGTAAACAGAGCTTCTTTAATAACAAAACATACGTAGGCTCAGATGGACCGGCAGATTCCGACAGGACAGGACAAGGTTGCAGCAAACATGACGATAGTCTGGTTCAGGCATGAAAAACACAAACAAGAATCCGACAAAGACAGGAGCAGAAACAGAGAGAGATATAGAGACCTAATCAGAGGGAGAAAGGGAACAGGTGGGAAAAGGGGTGAACGAGGTAGTCAGAGAAGACAAGGAACAGCTGGGGGAAAGAGGGGAAGAAAAGGTAACCTAGTACGACCAGCAGAGGGAGACAGGGTGAAGAGAAAGGACAGAAACAGGACACAACATGACAATACATGACAGTACCCCCCCACTCACCGAGCGCCTCCTGGCGCACTCGAGGAGGAAACCTGGCGGCAACGGAGGAAATCATCGATCAGCGCACGGTCCAGCACGTCCCGAGAGGGAACCCAACTCCTCTCCTCAGGACCGTACCCCTCCCAATCTACTAGGTACTGATGACCACGGCCCCGAGGACGCATGTCCAAAATCCTACGGACCCTGTAGATGGGTGCGCCCTCGACAAGGATGGGGGGGGGGGGGGGGGGAGATGAGCGGGGGCGCGAAGAACGGGCTTGACACAGGAGACATGGAAGACCGGGTGGACGCGACGAAGATATCGCGGAAGAAGAAGTCGAACTGCGACAGGATTAATGATCTGGGAAATACGGAACGGACCAATGAACCGCGGGGTCAACTTGCGAGAAGCGGTCTTAAGGGGAAGGTTCTGAGTGGAGAGCCAAACTCTCTGACCGCGACAATATCTAGGACTCTTAGTTCTACGCTTATTAGCAGCCCTCACAGTCTGCGCCCTATAACGGCAAAGTGCAGACCTGACCCTCTTCCAGGTGCGCTCGCAACGTTGGACAAAAGCCTGAGCGGAGGGGACGCTGGACTCGGCGAACTGAGATGAGAACAGCGGAGGCTGGTACCCGAGGCTACTCTGAAAAGGAGATAGCCCGGTCGCAGACGAAGGAAGCGAGTTGTGGGCGTATTCTGCCCAGGGGAGCTGTTCTGACCAAGACGCAGGGTTGCGAAAAGAAAGACTGCGTAAGATGCGACCAATAGTCTGATTGGCCCGTTCTGCTTGACCGTTAGACTGGGGGTGAAAGCCGGAAGAGAGACTGACGGAAGCCCCAATCAAACGGCAAAACTCCCTCCAAAATTGAGACGTGAATTGCGGACCTCTGTCCGAAACGACGTCTGACGGAAGGCCATGAATTCTGAAAACATTCTCGATGATGATTTGTGCCGTCTCTTTAGCAGAAGGAAGCTTAGCAAGGGGAATAAAATGAGCCGCCTTAGAGAACCTGTCGACAACCGTAAGAATAACAGTCTTCCCCGCTGACGAAGGCAGTCCGGTGACAAAATCTAAGGCGATGTGAGACCACGGTCGAGAGGGAATGGGAAGCGGCCTGAGACGGCCGGCAGGAGGGGAGTTACCGGACCTAGTCTGCGCGCAGACCGAACAAGCAGCCACGAAACGACGCGTGTCATGCTCCCGGGTGGGCCACCAAAAACGCTGGCGAATGGAAGCAAGCGTACCCCGAACGCCAGGGTGGCCGGCTAACTTGGCAGAGTGAGCCCACTGAAGAACGGCCAGACGAGTAGGAACGGGAACGAAAAGAAGGTTCCTAGGACAAGCGCGCGGCGACGGAGTTTGAGTGAGTGCTTGCTTTACCTGCCTCTCAATTCCCCAGACAGTCAACCCGACAACACCCCCCTCAGGGAGAATCCCCTCGGGGTCAGTGGAGGCTACTGAAGAACTGAAGAGACGAGATAAAGCATCAGGCTTGGTGTTCTTAGAGCCCGGACGATAAGAAATCACGAACTCGAAACGAGCGAAAAACAGCGCCCAGCGCGCCTGACGCGCATTAAGTCGTTTGGCAGAACGGATGTACTCAAGGTTCCTATGGTCAGTCCAAACGACAAAAGGAACGGTCGCCCCCTCCAACCACTGTCGCCATTCGCCTAGGGCTAAGCGGATGGCGAGCAGTTCGCGGTTTCCCACATCATAGTTACGTTCCGACGGCGACAGGCGATGAGAAAAATACGCGCAAGGGTGGACCTTGTCGTCAGAGAGGGAGCGCTGAGAAAGAATGGCTCCCACGCCCACCTCTGACGCGTCAACCTCGATCACGAACTGTCTAGAGACGTCAGGTGTAACAAGGATAGGAGCGGATGTAAAACGATTCTTGAGGAGATCAAAAGCTCCCTGGGCGGAAACGGACCACTTAAAGCACGTCTTGACAGAAGTAAGGGCTGTGAGAGGAGCTGCCACCTGACCGAAATTACGGATGAAACGACGATAGAAGTTCGCGAAGCCGAGAAAGCGCTGCAGCTCGACGCGTGACTTAGGGACGGGCCAATCAATGACAGCCTGGACCTTAGCGGGATCCATCTTAATGCCTTCAGCGGAAATAACAGAACCGAGAAATGTGACGGAGGAGGCATGAAAAGTGCACTTCTCAGCCTTCACAAAAAGACAATTCTCTAAAAGGCGCTGGAGGACACGTCGAACGTGCTGAACATGAATCTGGAGTGACGGTGAAAAAATCAGGATATCGTCAAGGTAAACGAAAACAAAGATGTTCAGCATGTCTCTCAGGACATCATTGACTAATGCCTGAAAGACAGCTGGAGCGTTAGCGAGGCCGAAAGGAAGAACCCGGTATTCAAAGTGCCCTAACGGAGTGTTAAACGCCGTCTTCCACTCGTCCCCCTCCCTGATGCGCACGAGATGGTAAGCGTTACGAAGGTCCAACTTAGTGAAAAACCTGGCTCCCTGCAGGATCTCGAAGGCTGAAGACATAAGAGGAAGCGGATAACGATTCTTCACTGTTATGTCATTCAGCCCTCGATAATCTATGCAGGGGCGCAGGGACCCGTCCTTCTTCTTAACAAAAAAAAACCCCGCTCCGGCGGGAGAGGAGGAGGGGACTATGGTACCGGCGGCAAGAGCTACAGACAAATAATCTTCGAGAGCCTTACGTTCGGGAGCCGACAGAGAGTATAGTCTACCCCGGGGGGGAGTGGTTCCCGGAAGGAGATCAATACTACAATCATACGACCGGTGTGGAGGAAGAGAGGTGGCCCTGGACCGACTGAACACCGTGCGCAGATCGTGATATTCCTCCGGCACCCCTGTCAAATCACCAGGCTCCTCCTGTGAAGAAGAGACAGAGGAAACAGGAGGGATAGCAGACATTAAACATTTCACATGACAAGAGACGTTCCAGGAGAGGATAGAATTACTAGACCAATTAATAGAAGGATTATGACAAACTAGCCAGGGATGGCCCAAAACAACAGGTGTAAAAGGTGAACGAAAAATTAAAAAAGAAATGGTTTCGCTATGATTACCAGAGACAGTGAGGGTTAAAGGTAGCGTCTCACGCTGAATCCTGGGGAGAGGACTACCATCCAAGGCGAACAAGGCCGTGGGCTCCCTTAACTGTCTGAGAGGAATGTCATGTTCCCGAGCCCAGGTCTCGTCCATAAAACAGCCCTCCGCCCCAGAGTCTATTAACCTTTCTGATCTCCCCATCCCGGATCCGGGTTCGTGAATACAGACTCAAGCTCATTACCATAACGCAACGTTAACTATTCATGAAAATCGCAAATGAAATGAAATAAATATGCTAGCTCTCAAGCTTAGCCTTTTGTTAACAACACTGTCATCTCAGATTTTCAAAATATGCTTCTCAACCATTGCAAAACAAGCATTTGTGTAACAGTATTGATGGCTAACGTAGCATTTAGCATTAGCATTCAGCTGGCAACATTTACACAAAAAAACAGAAAAGCATTCAAAAAAATCATTTACCTTTGAAGAACTTCAGATGTTTTCAATGAGGAGACTCAGATAGCAAATGTTCAGTTTTTCCTGAAAGATTATTTGTTTAGGACAAATCGCTCCGTTTTCTGCGTCACGTTTAGCTATGAAAAAACCCCTGTATCCAGGATTGTGTAAATCTATCAGCAAGCTCATTAGCATAACACAACGTTAACTATTTATGAAAATCGCAAATGAAATGAAATAAATATGCCATCTCTCAAGCTTAGCCTTTTGTAAACAACACTGTCATCTCAGATTTTCAAAATATGCTTCTCAACCATAGGAAAACAATAATTTGTGTAAAAGTAGCTAGCTAGAGTTGGCATTTCGCGTTAGCATTTAGCGTTAGCATTAGCGTTAGCATCCAGCACGCAACATTAACAAAAACATAAAAGCCTTCAAATAAAATCATTTACCTTTGAAGAACTTCTGATGTTTTCAATGAGGATACTCTCAGTTAGATAGCAGATGCTCAGTTTTTCCAAAAAGATTCCTTGTGTATTAGAAATAGCTCCGTTTTATACATCACATTTGGCTACCAAAAAAAATCCATAAATTCAGTCCTCAAAACACAAACTTTTTTCCAAATTAACTCCATAATATCGACTGAAAACATGGCAAACGTTGTTTAGAATCAATCCTCAAGGTGTTTTTCACATATCTCTTCGATGATATATCGTTCGTGGAAGTGTGCTTTCTCTCCTGAATCCCAGGAGAAAATGCCCGCACCTGAAGATTACGCACAAATTTAGACAAAGGACACCGGGCGGACCTCTGGAAAATGTAGTCTCTTATGGCCAATCTTCCAATGATATGCCTACAAATACGTCACAATGCTGCTAAGACCTTGGGCGAACGACAGAAAGTGTAGGCTCATTCGTTGCGCAATCACAGCCATATAAGGAGAGAATGGAAAACAGAGCTTCAGAAATTCTGCTAATTCCTGGGTGATGCATCATCTTGGTTTCGCCTGTAGAATGAGTTCTGGGGCACTTACAGACAAAATCTTTGCAGATTCTGAAACTTCAGAGTGTTTTCTTTCCAAAACTGTCAAGAATATGCATAGTCGAGCATCTTTTCGTGACAAAATATCGCGCTTAAAACGGGAACGTTTTTTATCCAAAAATGAAATAGCGCCCCTAGAGCTCTAACTGGTTAAGGCACTGCAGGAAGCTGACGAACCGGTCCAGCGTAGATGGACCGACAAGGTAGTGCAGGATCTTGAAGGAGAGACAGGAGTAGTAGCGCTCACCAGTAGCCCTCCGCTTACTGATGAGCTCTGGCTTTTACTGGACATGAAGTGACAAAATGACCAGCGGAACCGCAATAGAGACAGAGGCGGTTGGTGATTCTCCGTTCCCTCTCTTTAGTCGAGATGCGGATACCTCCCAGCTGCATAGGCTCAGCACCCGAGCCGGCAGAGGAAGATGGTAGTGATGCGGAGAGGGGGGCAACGGAGAACGCGAGCTCCTTTCCACGAGCTCGGTGACGAAGATCAACCCGTTGCTCAATGCGAATAGCGAGTTCAATCAAGGAATCCACGCTGGAAGGAACCTCATCCTTTACCTCTGCGCGGAGACCCTCCAGAAAACGAGCGAGCAAAGCCGGCTCGTTCCAGCCACTGGAGGCAGCAAGAGTGCGAAACTCAATAGAGTAGTCTGTTATGGATCAATTACCTTGACATAGGGAAGACAGGGCCCTGGAAGCCTCCTCCCCAAAAACAGATCGATCAAAAACCCGTATCATCTCCTCCTTAAAGTCCTGATACTGGTTAGTACACTCAGCCCTTGCCTCCCAGATTGCCGTGCCCCACTCACGAGCCCGTCCAGTAAGGAGAGATATGACGTAGGCGATACGAGCAGTGCTCCTGGAGTAAGTGTTGGGCTGGAGAGAAAACACAATATCACACTGGGTGAGGAACGAGCGGCATTCAGTGGGCTCCCCAGAGTAACACGGCGGGTTATTGATTCTGGGCTCCGGAGATTCGAAAGCCCTGGAAGTGGCCGGTGGATCGAGGCGGAGATGGTGAACCTGTTCTGTGAGGTTGGAGACTTGGGTGGCCAGGGTCTCAACGGCATGTCGAGCAGCAGACAATTCCTGCTCGTGTCTGCCTAGCATCGCTCCCTGGATCTCGACGGCTGAGTGGAGAGGATCCGAAGTCGCTGGGTCCATTCTTGGTCGGATTCTTCTGTTACGGTGCGTGAATGAGGACCCAAAAGCGAATTAACGTAAACAGAGCTTCTTTAATAACAAAACATACGTAGGCTCAGATGGACCGGCAGATTCCGACAGGACAGGACAAGGTTGCAGCAAACATGACGATAGTCTGGTTCAGGCATGAAAAACACAAACAAGAATCCGACAAAGACAGGAGCAGAAACAGAGAGAGATATAGAGACCTAATCAGAGGGAAAAAGGGAACAGGTGGGAAAAGGGGTGAACGAGGTAGTCAGAGAAGACAAGGAACAGCTGGGGGAAAGAGGGGAAGAAAAGGTAACCTAGTACGACCAGTAGAGGGAGACAGGGTGAAGAGAAAGGACAGAAACAGGACACAACATGACAATACATGACACTATCATGCAATTAACCAGAGATAGACAGAGTAAAGTCTTCTGTGAGCACTATTGAGCACTGTCATCACTAGCTGGGAAAATTATACATTCTGTCACGATCGTGTGTAGAGATGGACCAAGCGCAGCGTGATTACAGTTCCACATCATTTGTTAAAGCGGAACTATCAAACAAAAACAAGAAACAAACAACGAACCGTGACTTCAGAGGTGCTACATGCACTAACTCAAAATAAGATCCTACAAAAAAAACAGTGGAGAAATGGCTGCCTAAATATGATCCCCAATCAGAAACAGCGATAAACAGCTGCCTCTTATTGGGAACCATACCAGGCCAACATAGACATAAAACAACCTAGATAACACACCCTGACCTAACCAACATGGAGAATAAAAGGCAGGGTGTGACACATTCAGAAGTGAGATTCAAGACATGAAAGTAAAAGTGGAAAAAATAGGAAAATAAGAGGAAGTGTACAGAAAATAACGAAAATGAATATGTTTGGATTCTGACAGACAGGCAGACCCAGGGAGATAGCTAAATATGAATATGTTACAGAGGTCTGGGTTTAGGAGTGTAGGCAGATGGTGACATATGTTAGCCTAAGTTGTCTTAAGTGTATTCATGGGAGCATTACGTTTGGACAGCAGTTGTCATCGTTCAGCCATGAGAGTAGAGAACTCCGCTGAGTAGACCTCAGACATGCACACATGCAAGTGTGCACATACATACACGCACACACACACACACAATGTTTGCACACACACACATGCCAGGTACCTATCTGAATGTTATGCTCAGTTGCTTCTCTTCCCCGGTTCATCAAACTCTCTAACTGACGTATAGCACCTGTTTAAAAGTATTAGACTACACTTGGGAATTTTATGAATATGTCTAGTAATAAATATTTACTGTTGTTTCTAGTGCTATTAATCATTACAGCCAATTTGACCCATAATACTCCATCCTGTTAAGCCATTTCCCACACAAATGTTGTGTTAACCTGGCCCACCATCTCTAAATGAAATCTATTTTTTTTGCAACATGGAAAACTAATTCATTGGAGTGTTTTCTGTGCATAGAAAATGCCAAAATTCAGGACAAAATTGCATGCTTGGCATTGGCAAATGCACCTTTTGCTCGCCACGCTGGACTACAGTGAGATAATTAATTTGGACCAGATGTTTTGTTATCGAATGGCATATTTTAATCCGGCCCACATTTCTGCCTTTCCCTGGAGTAGCACTGTTCCTGTCCGCTTGGTCAGACCTGACTGGCTGGTTTAGGCTGACACTGATTAATGAGATAGAGGGACTGTGACTCACCGCAGTACGCCCCAACCAATGCTGTCTCACAGGCGACACACTACCAGCAAAGCTATGATGTCATCTACGAAATCTAAGACCATGAAGATTGGGATGAGAAAGAAATGGTTTGTCTAAATGTGGTGAAGAGATAGAGAATTGGGTGTACACATTTTCCAGCCCTGAAATGCAGTAGTAATAAGCATCTAAAAAATGTATTCAAGTATTTTTATCTACTTCTTGCACAGTGATTTCAGGATATTTTACTACAATTAATTATGAGCTTGAATATGGCATCAAATGGGACTTCCGTATCTTTTTGGGAAGCAAGGAGAAAGCTTCGATGTACTCAACCAAAAGATCCAGAAATAAAATAATTCATTGAAAGTTGAGAAGAAGAGAGGGTTGGATACTCAGAGCCAGGCAAAGCTGATTCTGAATGGCATTAGTATGTATTTATTCTGCGACAGAGAGCAGAGAGAAAAGGGGGCGGCTGTGTTATTATTAACTAATGCCGACTCTTATTAAAGTGTATAATAGGGATGTGACTGCTTGAGCTCATCCAAATTAACATCATGAGAGGTTCTCTCTCTCTCTCTTTTTCTTTCTCTTTCTCTTTCTCTTTCTCTTTCTCTTTCTCTTTCTCTGTCTCTCTCTTTGTCTGTCTCTCTCTTTGTCTGTCTGTCTGTCTGTCTGTCTGTCTGTCTGTCTGTCTGTCTGTCTGTCTGTCTGTCTGTCTGTCTGTCACTTATGAGATATGTCCCCTATTAAATTAGTCTGGGGGAAACAACTGACTCTCTGAACAGCTAATTGGTGGGTATCTGTGGTGGGAGAACCCAGGGACCATGTCCTGTTATGTAGCTAATGGGGATCAGTCATTAAGTGTCCTGTCATGGGCTCTGATATGCCTTCCCTCTGTGGAGACTGTACTTTGACCAGGAGACAATAAGGCCCTGGTGGAATACTTTAACAAATGCATTCCTTACTTTCTTGAGGTAAAGACTGATCTGTTTGGGATAAGAGAGGTGAAAGCTAGGTTTATAACCTATTGCTTTCCCAATATTCTGAGATGATGGTACTTTTGAACCTCTATCATAAGGTTACATAACAAGCAGTAATAAGTTGTTAATAAACTTACATATTAAACTGTCCTTACTGCTGTTGCTTGCAAATGGCAACTTCACTGCAAATGTTTGTAGCTGACAAAAGATCTCAAGGACATCTCAGACTCATAGAGCTTTCTTTGTGTGAACTGTTTCTGATGATCAGTTTGTTTTGAATATTACAAGTGGTCAAAATGTTGTTTATCTGGAAACACATTACAGCTAACAAAAGCTGACATTCGGAGCCAATCAATATGACAAAAATGCTGGTATGTCAATTATAGTCTCCGAGCTGAAATTGATCCAGTCAATTGTGTCTAAACCAACTTTGTGCATATGAATGCTTCTCTCTAGCTTGTCTTAGTGGTATGGCTACACCTGCCATTGTGTCAGAGGAAACACATCTAAGGCAACGTGCATTGCTAAAGCACAAGTTTAGAATGTTGTTGTCCTCTGAAGTACCTTCCCAGAGTTTGAAGCCTTGACCACCTCTGCCAAGAAGAAAGCCCTATGGGCTTTTGGTGTGAAGCCCAATCTACTTTTCTGCTGATTCGTCAGTCTCCAAATGCAAGTGATCCCTCCTTCCTCTCCTGCCCTGCGAATGGTCTAGGAATCAGAGCAAAAATAGGCAATCTGTGCCACTGTATTTATCCGAACACCGTAACCACCGTATCTGCTTATCTCTCTGTGTGTGTGTGTGTGTGTGTGTGTGTGTGTGTGTGTGTGTGTGTGTGTGTGTGTGTGTGTGTGTGTGTGTGTGTGTGTGTGTGTGTCCGTGGAGTCGGAGTGTATGTGTCTGGCTCTTAAAGCGGCCAATTCACTTTCATGTTTTTCTTTCCAGTAGCCGAGTACCTACTACTATAAAGAACATGGACCTCATCCTTTATCGACTCACATTAGGACTTTGTTGTTTCATGGACTTTGATGCTGTTATCTGATGTAACAGGCATGAGGGGCAAATACTTTTTAAACGGTGTTGTGTGAATCATCTATTAATGCATTCACTTGATAACAAAAAAAACATGACTGTTTCCCTTATTGCTTCCATTCTTCGCCGAGGAAAGGTATGACATGTTTATTTATCTTAGAGACGTACATTCTCAGTTTCTCCATAACTACATGAAATGGTTGCTCTATAACATGCACAAATGTACTGTAATGTTATTTCGAGGCAGAGTTGACATCTGTGTTGATTCTCCAGTAAGTTTTATCTGCCACCACTTCCATCATAGTTAATCCAGAGATCCTGTGTTTTATCTTCAACGTGATTATTATGACAGTTTGAAACTGAAACACAAATAAAGTTAGACAGCAGATATTACTAACCTAACGTCGCTGCAGCTGCAGTGGCAGTGGCAGCAGGCGGAGATTCTAATGTGTTCATTAAATTGGAAAGCAAACAAATCGGTGCGGGAGTGGTTCCTGTCATTAATTGAGTACTGCAGGCGGGGGCTGCGGCGTGCGTTGCTGAGGTAATGATGTGTGGCGCGTGTGTCATTAAGCCAATAAATCCAGGCGTTACCGGTCATTAACCCTAATGGCAAAGTTGTGTGAAGCGGCACAAGTGGCTGGGGTTTATTTATGGCAGGCTACTTTGGTGTTTGTGGCGAACTTATCAACTTAGCGCCGTAGCTAATGAACAGATTGGACCCAGTGCTCCCAACACACTTTCTTTCTTTCTCTCTCAGGATGATGGAGAAGAGATTCAGTAGGGATGGGATGTGAGGAGAGGGCGGCGGTGGATGCAGCAAAACAGTCTATGATGAAGTCTCATGCACTTTTAAAATGATGTTTTCAATTTAAAAAAATAATTTGTTAGGTTTTTTTCTTGATTGGTGCTTTTAATATCACTTCTGGCTCATGGCTTCGTTATTCCAAGAGATAAGACATGACATTCAGAAACATATGAATCATATCAGGAAAGGAAATATGATTGCCTTGCTGGGAATGTTGCGTGGAGTGTGGTACTGTATGATGGCCTGTGTGAGGTATACCAGCAGAAATGGCTAAATAATTGAAGTAGTGCTCTCTCAGCGTCTGAGGGAACAGATTGACACACTCCTGAATCTCAGAGAGCCCCATAAATCTATTTCGTATGAATGGAGCAGCTCATGGATGACGTCATTCACTTTTAAATTCAATTTCTGAGTTGATGAGCGGCTGATTGAGACCCTACACTCTGGGGAGGCTTGGTCAGAGCACTCTGTCCTGACATAGAGGGAGAGTGGCTCAGAGGATGCGGAATGGAGAGTGACTGACACTGTGGGAGAGTGGTTCGTACATAAGGGGTCTGTACTAGTGGGGAGAGTGATTTTAACATAGGGGAAAGTGAGGTCTATACATGGGTAAACAGTAGACCTATGGATGGAGAGAGAGTGATAGAGGTTCTGAGGATAGTGGTGGAGGGTATCTGACATTGGAGAAAGTGGTTCTGACACAGGGCTCTGAAGGGACCATCACAATCAACGATCAGTCACTTTCATCCCAGTCAAGTTACCTTTCCCATTCTCTTCCCTGGAAAACATAGAACTTCTCCTCCCAGGAAGATCATCCATGTTGTTGGGAGTTTGTGGAAGTCATAGCTGTGACCTTCCATAATGTATTCCCTCTACATAATGATGGGTGACACACTGACACATCACTCCTCAATACTCAGAAGAAAGCTGGGAACACTGAATGACCCTTGAATTGATAGATCTGAGTTACTGATTGGATGAAGATTCCATCCACTTGTCATCAGTCTTAAATCCGTTTCTGATTAGAATGCAAAACATAAAACTGGAAGAAGGGAAATTCCCTTCGGAATCACTTTACAGAAGAAAAAAAATCACCTAATACCTTCATGCAAAGATAAGAGCATGATGTACACTCTGTAAAACTGGAATATCTAGACACATCTATTTAGTAGGCCTGCAAATAAGCAGTTTATTCACTTTGAGTCTAAAAAAGGTTTAGAGAGAGAGAGAGCAGAAGAACAGCTCCTGACTTATTATAACTTTTTGGTTGTTAAGAGCAAGATTGACACGATTAAATGAGCAAAAAATGTATAGGTAATCAAATTGTGCAACTGAACATCAACACAGGAGGAAAATATTGACAGAGAGTGAGTTAAAATACCAATCTTCATCGTGGTAGCTAGCCAAATTCAAATCTGTCAGATAGTTCACCGTCTAGCTCCAACTGTTTACTGCTGGTAACCATAGCAACACGAGGCAGCGCTAGCAGCACCAGCGGCAGCAGGAACTGAGAAAGACTCACCCCCCTTTTTTTGAATACCCTGCAGAAATCAAATCAGAGAAGGGAAGAATCAATTTTAAACACAGAATTCTGAGGGAGAACCCAGAAACGTTGTTTGCTGACTGCTCACAAAACAGGACTGTTTACAAACCTGTTATTTTTGAGGACAGTGATAAGGACCAGAAAAACAGGTTTCTGATGGTAAACATGTACCAGAACGGCACTGTAATGGTCTAGGGCAGTGGGGCTGCACTCAGCTCTTTTGTACAGGACTTCCCCACCCTAAGGAAGATAGTGGACTGCAAAAAAGACAAGGACAGCACCCAACCTCTCCGCTCACCTCAGGCACCCCAACAGCAGGACCATCCTCCCCCCTGCCTGCCTACAGCCACCAGAGCCAAGACCACACTACCATCAGCCGGCTGAGAGACAGGCTGGCTCTGTTAGAAGTATGGGTTACTGAGCTGAAGGAGCAGCTCCTCAGCTACACCACCACCAGCCCAGACACAGAGCTTCTACAGGACCAGATCAACCAGTGCAGGACCCAGCTGAAGAACTCTGTCCAGGAGCTGAGAGCCTTACCACAGCACTTGAGGAAGTAAAGGCCACCATGAGGAGAGAGCTGATGCAGGTAAAGGAGGAGATGGCAAAGGAGTTGTCTGTCATCAAGAGGGTGCTACATCACAGAGAACAGACTGTAGAGACTCCCAGAGAGAAGCTGCAGCCCCTCACCACCCCTAACAACCCCACTGACCCACCTTTACCCACAATCCCCCCCATACCGACAACACTTTACCCACACCCCCAGTTAACAAAGAGGCTCACATGGGGACACACTAGTCTGGTAAAACCCACTGAGGTGGCCATCCTCTTTGACTCAAATGGGAAATTCATCCAAGAGGATAAACTCTTCCCCTACCATAAGATGTTCAATATATGGTGCCCAAAAACACAGGATGCACTCCACATCCTGTCCCAGCCTGACTTTGGCACACCAGGCCACATTATTATTCACACCGGCACCAACAACCTGCGAGAGGAGCAGGAGAGAGTAGGCAGCCTGGTCAACAGAGTA
The DNA here is from genome assembly GCF_057628025.1 of Oncorhynchus mykiss. Lineage (NCBI taxonomy): Eukaryota > Metazoa > Chordata > Actinopteri > Salmoniformes > Salmonidae > Oncorhynchus > Oncorhynchus mykiss. Next base: position 71,310,151 of record NC_143027.1, on the reverse strand, counting down.
GCAGAGGCGGCCTCTGAGCGGTTCCCCAACTCCCACATCACCATCGCCACTCTGCTGCCCCGCAAATACTTTCATCCCTGTACCATTCAAAAAGTCAAAGCTGATATCACCAGAGGGTGTGACCTACTCTCGAACGTGCACGTTGCTCACCACCCAACAATCACCCCAGAGCATCTGCACGACCACTCCCACCTGAAGAAGCAGACAGTAGGGATGTTTGCCAAGTCTCTAAAGGACGTGGCACTTGGTAGACAAATTCCCCATGCTGCACTGGACAGAGGACCACCCAGAGATCCCTACCAGACCACTGCACCACCAAGGAGCCCCAGGCCCCCTCAACGCCCCACCAGACCCAGCACACCCCACAGGCCACGCCCACCACCAGAGCATCACCACTTCCATCGGCTCCAGACTGGACCAGGCCCAACCTACTACCCCGCACCAGACCATCACCTCTACCAGACCAGAGAGGAAGCCCCACGGCCCAGACCTGGCCCCCCTCCACTCCACAGGGTCCAACAGCAGCACCAGCGCAGCTACGCGAAGGTTGTCAGAGGACAAGAGAACCCTGTAGGATTAAGTGAGATTAAACAGCTCTTCCAATATATCTGCACTAAATTGCACTAAACACACACGGACGCATGCATGCACACACACACGGATGCATGCATGCACACACACACACACACACACACACACACACACACACACACACACACACACACACACCTATTGTACTAAAAGTGTACTTGTTCAATTAATAGGAATATTTATATGTATATTTAACATTTTAGCTGATCTCCTGTTTATCTCACTCTTAACAATTTAGAAGTTACGGTGTTTCTGACTGCTATTCTTTCTTTTAGCAACATTAATTTTTTTTATTTTTTTTATTTCACCTTTATTTAACCAGGCAGGCTAGTTGAGAACAAGTTTCATTTGCAACTGCGAGCTGGCCAAGATAAAGCAAAGCAGTGTGACACAGACAACAACACAGAGATACACATGGAGTAAACAATAAACAAGCCAATAACACAAACAAGTCAATGACACAGTAGAAAAAATAAGGTTTATATACAGTGTGTGCCAAAGGCATGAGGAGGTAGGCAATAAATAGGCAATAGGAGCGAACAATTACAATTTAATAGATTAACACTGGAGTGATAAATGAGCAGATGATGATGTGCAAGTAGAGATACTGGTGTGCAAAAGAGCAGAAAAGTAAATAAAATAAAAACAGTATGGGGATGAGGTAGGTAGATTGGGTGGGCTATTTACAGATGGACTATGTACAGCTGCAGTGATCGGTTAGCTGCTCAGATAGTTGATGTTGTTGTTATCGTGACCAGTGAACTGAGATAAGGCAAAGCGTTACCTAGCATAGACTTATAGATAACCTGGAGCCAGTGGGTCTGGCGACGAATATGTAGTGAGGGCCAGCCGACTAGAGCATACAGGTCGCAGTGGTGGGTGTTATAAGGTGATTTGGTAACAAAACGGATGGCACTGTGATAGACTGCATCCAGTTTGCTGAGTAGAGTGTTGGAAGCTATTTTGTAGATGACATCGCCGAAGTCGAGGATCGGTAGGATAGTCAGTTTTACTAGGGTAAGTTTGGCGGCGTGAGTGAAGGAGGCTTTGTTGCGGAATAGAAAGCCAATTCTAGATTTGATTTTGGATTGGAGATGTTTAATAGGAGTCTGGAAGGAGATTTTACAGTCTAGCCAGACACCTCGGTATTTATAGTTGTCCACATATTCTAGGTCAGAACCGTCCAGGGTGGCGATGCTAGTCGGGCGGGAGGGTGCGGGCAGCGAACGGTTGAAAAGCATGCACGGAAGGAGTGTTGTATGGAATTGAAGCTCGTTTGGAGGTTAGTTAGCACAGTGTCCAAGGAAGGGCCAGAAGTATACAGAATGTTGTCGTCTGCATAGAGGTGGATCAGGGAATTACCCGCAGCAAGAGCGACGTCATTGATATATACAGAGAAAAGAGTCGGCCCTAGAATTGAACCCTGTGGTACCCCCATAGAGACTGCCAGAGGTCCGGAGAACATGCCCTCTGATTTGACACACTGAACTCTGCAAAGTAGTTGGTGAACCAAGCGAGGCAGTCGTCAGAAAAACCAAGGCTATTGAGTCTGCCGATAAGAATATGGTGATTGACAGAGTCGAAAGCCTTGGCCAGGTCGATGAAGATGGCTGCACAGTACTGTCTTTTATCGATGGCGGTTATGATATTGTTTAGGACCTTGAGCGTGGCTGAGGTGCACCCGTGACCGGCTCGAAAGCCGGATTGCACAGCGGAGAAGGTACTGTGGGATTTGAAATGGTCAATGATCTGTTTATTAACTTGGCTTTCAAAGACTTTAGATAGGCAGGGCAGGATGGATATAGGTCTGTAACAGTTTGGGTCTAGAGTGTCTCCCCCTTTGAAGAGGGGATGACCGTGGCAGCTTTCCAATCTTTGGTGAAGGAGAAGCGGGGCAGGGGGCTTGGGCAAGTTACCGCAGGGGGTGCAGAGCTGTTGGCCAGGGTAGGGGTGGAACGCATGGAAAAATAGAAAAATGCTTATTGAAACTTTTGATTATCGTAGATTTATCGGTGGTGACAGTGTTTCCTAGCCTCAGTGCAGTGGGCAGCTGGGAGGAGGTGCTCTTATTCCCCATGGACTTTACAGTTCCCAAATCTTTTTGGAATTAGTGCTACAGGATGCAAATTTTTGTTTGAAAGCCTTAGCTTTCCTAACTGACTGTGTATATTGTTTCCTGACTTCCCTGAAAAGTTGCATAATGCGGGGGCTATTCGATGCAAATGCAGAATGCCAGAAAAAATGTTTTCGTGCTGGTCAAAGGGCTGTCAAGTCTGGGGTGAACCAAGGGCTATATCTGTTCTTAGTTCTACATTTTTTGAGTGTGACATGCTTATTTAAGATGGTAAGGAAAGCACTTTTAAAAAGCAACAAGGCATCGTCTACTGACGGGATGAGGTTAATATGTTTTAGGGAGCATTTGACAGTGATGAGGGGTGGTCGTTTGACCACAGACCCATTACAGACGCAGACAATGAGGCAGTGATCGCTGAGATCCTGGTTGAAAACAGCAGAGGGGTATTTTGAGGGCAAGTTGATCAGGATGATATCTATGAGGGTGCCCATGTTTGCTGATTTGGTGTTGTACCTGGTAGGTTCTTTGATAATTTGTGTGAGATTGAGGGCATCTACCTTAGATTGTGGGACGGCCGGAGTATTAAGCATATCCCAGTTTAGGTCACCTAACAGTACGAACTCTGAAGATAGATGGGGCGCAATCAATTCACATATGGTGTCCAGGGCACAGCTGGGGGCTGAGGGGGGTCTATAACAAGCAGCAACTGTGAGAGAATTGTTTCTGGAAATGTGTATTTTTAAAAGTAGAAGCTCACATTTTTTGGGCACAGACCAGGATTGTATGACATTACTCTGCAGGCTATCTCTGCAGTAGATAGTCCCTCCAACTTTGGCAGTTCTATCTTGTTGGAAAATGTTGTATTTGGTGATATACATTTCAAGATTTTTGGTGGCTTTCCTAAGCCAGGGTTCAGTCACGGCTAGGACATCAGGTTTGGCGGAGTGAGCTAAAGCAGTGAATAAAACAAACTTAGGGAGGAGGCTTCTAATGTTAACATGCATGAAACCAAGGCTTTTACGGTTATAGAAGTCAACAAATGAGAGCGCCTGGGGAATGGGAGTGGTGCTGGGGTCTGCAGGGACTGGGTTAACCTCTACATCACCAGAGGAACAGAGGAGGAGTAGGATAAGGTTACTGCTAAAGGCTATAAGAACTGATTGTCTAGTGCCTTTGGAAAAGAGAGTAAATAGAGCAGATTTCTGGGCGTGGAATAATAGATTCAAGGCATAATGTACAGACAAGGGTATGGTAGGATGTGTGTACAGTGGAGATAAACCTAGGCATTGAGTGACAATGAGAGAGTTTTTGTCTCTTGAGGCACCAGTTAAGCCAGGTGAGGTCACCGCATGTGTGGGGGGTGGAACAGAAGGGCTATCTAAGGCATATTGGGCAGGGCTGGGGGCTCTACAGTGAAATAAGACAATAATCACTAACCAAAACAGCAATAGACAAGGCATTGATAGACATTAGGGAGAGACATGTGTAGCCGAGTGATCATACGGTCCAATGAGTAGCAATGGATGAGTCAGGGAATAACAAATAACAAGCACAGTTAACATGTTCTCCCCGTCAGGTTCCGAGAGAATCTGTATTCCAAAAACAAACAGCGGATTTGACAGCTCTGGCAGCAGCAGCACATCCATATCCAAAGCTGACTGAGGCTTGATTTGAAAACCCAGCTCGGCCCAGCGTAGGTCTAATGCTGTGTGATATGAACAGGAAGAGAGAGTTTGTACTGTTGCCTATCTGGACCTCTGGATTAAATGGTGGTATTTTACAACATTTGATGACAGTGGTGATGTTGAAGCCATGCAGTGTATGAGGCCCTGATACTGTGGGAAGGGCATTCATTTTCTGTAAACATTGCCCTAACCCCAGTCAATCATGTCATCCAGTGAACCACTCTCACAATATTGAGTTGTAGAGCCGGTGTACTACATTACAATTGGGCCTCAGTCATTGGTAATCATATTATATTATTTGAACAAATAGATCCTCTACAGGTGTCCTTTATCTGTCTGGCCGTCCATCTGTCTCTCCGGTCTTCCATCTGTCCGTCTGTTCGTCCATCAGTATGTCTGTCTCACTCTCTTTCTTTCTTTCTCTCGCTGTCTATCTCTCTCTCTCTCGCTCGCTCTTTCTCTCATTCTCTCACTCTCTCTCTCTCTCATTCTCTCCCTTTCTGTCTGTCAGATTGCCACAATGTGTAGCCAAACACTATTGGAGTTTTTCCCCTCACCAGTCTGTCAAGGGCCCTTAGTGATTATGTGTGTATGTTAAGCCGAGCGTACACTACACAATTTTGGCACCGATTTAGCTGTCCTAGACAGGTTTTTGAGATTGTACATAAAATCCCCATGTCGTTGCCTATTTGTGCCTATCACAATGCTCATTTAATATGAGCGGGTCAGAGACACAATCTGAGGGCTACCGAACCCGTCTTTCAGCCATCCCAATAGTTTCAAACATCCCACTGGGCAAAAAGTGGTTGAATCAACCTTGTTTTCACATCATTTCACCCAAACAAAAATCTATGTGATGACGTTGAATCAGCGTGGAAAACTAATTGGATTTGCAAAAAGGCACCAACATAAGGGCATTTCATATTTTTTATATTTATTTAATCTAAATATAATGACATGGTGAAATAAATGTAAATAAAAACTAGACGTTAAACTGATGTCTGTGCCCAGTGTGATATTTCATTTTATCCTCACAAAATCTGCAATGCTCTTGTAGTTTGAGAACAGGGATGTAACGCTTCTCATTGGTGGAAGGAGAGGAGGACCAAAATGCAGTGTGGTAAGTGTTCCCCTCCAAAGGTGCGGACTCCGGCCGCAAAACCTGAACCTATAGGGGAGGGTCTGGGTGGGCGTCTGTCCACGATGGTGGCACGTGGACCCCACTCCACCATAGTTTTGGCCCACTTAAGTAGCGCCTTTGGAGCGGCGACCCTCACCGCCGTCCTCTGATTGGGGACCCTTGCAGCGGGCCCGGAATAGATGGGAGACTCCGGCAGCGCCGGACAGGCGGGAGACTCCGTCAGCGCCGTAGTGAAGGGCGACTCCGTCAGCGCCATAGTGAAGGGCGACTCCGGCAGCGTCGGAGTGAAGGGCGACTCCGGCAGCGTCGGAGTGAATGGCGGCTCTGGCAGCTCCTGACTGACGGGAAGCTCTGGCAGCTCCTGACTGACGGGCGCTCTGGCAGCTCCTGACTGACGGGCGGCTCTGGCAGCTCCTGACTGACGGGCGGCTCTGGCAGCTCCTGACAGACGGGCGGCTCTGGCAGCTCAGGACAGACGGGCGGCTCTGGCAGCTCAGGACAGACGGGCGGCTCTGGCAGCTCAGGACAGACTGGCGGCTCTGGCAGCGCTGGACAGTAGGGAGCACCTGGATGCGCTGGACAGGCGGCAGCACCAGGAGGGAGGAGACGGAGAGACAGCCTGGTGCGTGGGGCTGCCACAGGAGGCCTGGTGCATGGAGGAGACACCGGATGGACCGGACCATGGACGCGCACTGGAGGTCTCGAGCACCGAGCCTGCACAACCTGTCCTGGCTGGATACTCCCCGTAGCCCGGCAAGTGCGACGGTGTGGAACAAACCGCACTGGGCTGTGCTGGCGAACCGGGGACACCGTGCGTAGGGCTGGTGCCTTATACCCCGGACCGAGGAGACGCACTAGAGACCAGATGCGCTGAGCCGGCTTCATAGCTCCTGGCTCGATGCCCACTCTGGCGCGGGACGTGGACACCACTCCACCAAAGTCTTGGCCCACTTAAGTGGCGCCTTTGGAGCGGCAACCCTCGCCTCCGACCTCGGACTGGGAACCCTGAAAAGATGGGAAACTCCGGCAGCGCCGGACAGGTGGGATGCGCTGAGCCGGCTTCATAGCTCCTGGCTCGATGCCCACTCTAGCCCGGCCGATACGAGGAGCTGCGATGTAGCGCACCGGGCTATGCCTGCGCACTGGGGACACCGTGCACCTCACGACATAACACGGTGCCTGCCCGGTCCACCTCTCGCCACAGTAAGCACGGGGAGTTGGCTCAGGTCTCTTACCTGACTAAGCCACACTCCCCGTGTGTCCCCCCCAATACATTTTTGGGGCTGCCTCTCGTCCCTGTTGCGCTGCCGTGCTAACTCCTCATAATGCCGCCGCTCTGCTTTGGCTGCCTCCAGCTCTTCCCTGGGGCAGCGATATTCCCCAGCCTGTGCCCAGGGTCCCTTACCGTCCAAAATCTTCTCCCATGTCCAGGAGTCCAGAACCCTCTGCTCCTGGTTACCACGCTGCTTGGTCCGGTTGTGGTGGGTGGTTCTGTAACGCTTCTCGTTGGTGGAAGGAGAGGAGGACCAAAATGCAGCGTGGAAAGTGTTCGTCATATTTTTAATTGAACAAACTGAACACTACACAAAATGAAAACGCAACAGTTCCGTGTGGAAAACACAGACACAGAAAATAATCACCCACAACCAAAATGGGGAAAACAGGCTACCTAAGTATGATTCTCAATCAGAGACAACGATCGACAGCTGCCTCTGATTGAGAACCATGCCAGGCCAAACGCAGAAATACAACATAGAAAAAAGAACATAGACTACCCACCCCAACTCACGCCCTGACCAAACTAACACAAAGACATAATAAAGGAACTAAGGTCAGAACGTGAGCAATAGCCAATGATATGATGATGTTGCTTTGCATCACCCAGAATGTGTCGACTCTCGAGCAGGAGCGATGACTACTACTAGTATGCATTTGTATTTGCCTTTAACCAAAGCCAAAGTGTGAAATTGTTACAGCTCTGAAGTTCACAAGCATTATTATTCAATTCAAAATGTATTGGCTAGGTATTTCAACTCTGTATGACAATGTCTTACTGAAAACATTTATGAGTCTGCTTTGAGCCAGAGCTCGTTTTAGCTACGTTAATAATCGAATCATATCATCACGTAATATTTTTTTTGCGAGACAGCGTGGTTTCAAGAATGCATTTACTGACGTAAATCACAAAGCTCGTAAATCACAAAGCGTTCATTAGTCTGTGAATGTGTGTGTGTGTGATCTGCCGTTAATGTATCTGCAACGAGTTGACTGCTTAACACACACTCACTTCTCAGTTGAAGTGTTTTGGCTCCAAATCACTGCATGTCTGATGTAGAAGCCTTAGAACCCTCCTGCTCACTGCCAAGAAGCATTTTGGTGTTTCTCTCTGCTTTGTACTTAGCACACGTTTGTGAAGATAAATGCGGTAGCCTATCTGCTGGTCCCCAGTGGTAGGACAGAGGCTGGATGCTGGTTTATTGCTCTTTTTAAGTGCCATCGCAGCACTGTGTTTTGGTCTCAAATTCCACTGCTCACTACGTTTGTCATTTTGGAAGATTAAGTACACTGTAGTCATTACTGACAAGGTTTTATTTTTTTCCCCTCTCTCTGGACATTGCTCTTGGTCATTCCCACTTTCTCTCTCACAATTTTGAGTTAACTTGTTATCTTTCTTTCTTCTGTCTCTCTTCTTCCCCTACATCTCAATCTCTCTCTCCTTCTGACCCCGTATTCTTAAACCTTGAGTCTCTGGATCTGTCGTTTTTTCCTGATTGCTCTGCCAAGGTAGGAGAGCTGTTGAACCCTCCCTCCACATCATTATTTAAGACTAAATGACATTAAGTGTGGGCTGCGTGGGAGCCAAGCTGTCTCCTAAAGCCAGGAGGGAGCAGGTCCCCCATGCTCCCCCTCAAAGAGTTATGGCTCACCTTTTACCGCCTCCTCCTCTCCTCCTCTTCTTCCTCTCCTCCTCTTCTTCCTCTCCACTTCAAGTGGTATTTTCAAATGTCAGGCATGTTACTAATCATGTCATTGCTACATTGGCTGGACATACTATAGAGCAAGTTAAAGTGTACAAATATTTGGGTGTGTTGGTTGATGATAAGCTGAGCTTCACTCTGCATGTAGAGAACTTGATAAGGAAGCTCAAGCTGAGAATAGGTTTTTATTACCGGCATAAGGCATATTTTTCTTTTGAGGCCAGGAAGGAGCTGGTACGATGTACATTACTGGCGGTTTTAGATTGTAGTGATGTTATATATATATGCAGGCCTCAACCACTACCCTGAGAGCACTTGATTCAGTGTATCATGCAGCCCTCAGGTTCATTAAAAATCAAAAATATCTAACACATCATTGTGATCTCTACAGCGCTGTTGGCTGTTCGTCATTGACCTTACGTAGGCTTAAACACTGGTATACTGTCACTTTATTCTTTATTCACTTTATTCTTTATTCTCTATGTTGGTTAGGCCAGGGTGTGACTAGGGTGGGAATTCTATGTCCTTTTTTCTATGTTTTGTATTTCTATGTCTGGTATGGTTCTCAATCAGGGACAGCTGTCTATTGTTGTCTCTGATTGAGAACCATACTTAGGTACCCTTTTCCCCCACCTGTTTTGTGGGAAGTTAACTTTGCAGTTGTTCAGGGCACATAGCTTCACGGTTGTTTTTTTGTTCTTCATTTTGTCGGCGTCATTTTTAAATCAAGTTCAAATGTACGCTTACCATGCTGCACCTTGGTCCAGTCCTTCAGCCAGCCATGACATATACACTGATTTATAAGGCCGTACTGGGTAAAATGCATTTTATCTCTGTTCTTATTTTAGTCAAGTCGGTAAATAAATATCAATTACGGTAGGGTCAATTCTAACAGTACCAAAAATTAGAACAGGTCATGGTAGAAATCGTTTTAGTTACTTAGCTCCATGGTCCTGGAATTCTCTCCTGAACATTGGTGAAGTTTAAACACTTGATTGACGTATATATCATAGAAGAGTGTAATTGTTTTTAGGCCATCTGTTTCTAGTTTCTAGTATTTTTTTATGTAATATGTCATTGTTGTGTGTTTATAGTTTTGTTTAATGATGTGTATGTAAGTTATTTTGTCTGAAATGTTGTTCCCCCTACTGCTATTGGACCAGGTCTCTCTTTGAAAATATATGTTATCTAAAGGAGAACCTGTTTAAATAAAGCTAAAATAACAAATAAAAAGTCTCTGTGAAGAGGTGAAGGAGTGAATATGCCAGGAGTCATCTCTCTCTCCTTCTCTCTCTTCTCCAGGACCTCTCTGCCAAGCCACACCTGTGCCAAGCAGATTGTGTGTATCACCTAGGAAAGATCTCTTGAACCCAAAGTGACAGTACAGCACAGTGAAGGGACTGCCATCGGCTCCGCCGGCATCAACTTTTATACTATAGGCACATTTACAGAGCAGTCAAAGCCAGTTCCCACTGCTATATTTACTGCCTGGACTAAAAATGAAATACAATATGTTTTCTCTCCTGTATGCAAGGCAATTACAGTGTGACTCTAGTGAGCCCTCTGCATCAAACGTTTCATAATGGATTAAAAGCAGTGGGCCAGAGAATGAGGCAGACTGCTTGCACTGACCGTGATCAGATAGACAGACTCCAGACCGGCCAATTAAAAGGCCACATATTCAATTTCCTCTCTCCATAGGGACTGGGGATGAGACGAGACCACTGTGAAAGTATGAACCTTTTAAAGCACACAGCCTTTCACTGTGTTATTTATCTTAGTGGTGGAAGAATAGAAAATGGTCTGCTGTGCCTGAGGTTTATTAGAGAGCCCATGCAACTATATCAAGTTATCAGATTTTACCTGTTTGGCTACCCCTACAACTTGACAGGTGGGAGGCATTGCCATGTAAATTCTACCTAGCCCGCTGGTTTAAATCTATGGTAATTACCAGGTTAAAATAGTCTGGATGAAGTGGCACTCTATCAGGCAGACAACTGATGTGTTCTGTCGAGGCATGGTCCATTTGATGATCTAGAGATGGGGAGAACGACAGAGTACCTCTGAAGACACTCTTAGGGTAAAACCACCAACATTTATTTTTTCATCTGTGTCCTTCCGGAAGCCATTATTGCAATCTAATGGCTTGAGAGAGTGTATGTTCAATGTGATGGTTCCCTAGTATGACACAGGTAAGGAAATATCTAGCACAATTGTGTGATTTGCAGTCTCCTGACAATGTCATCTTTGGGATGCATTTTGTGTCGACCGTGTGGATTAGTGGTATGTATGCTTGTCAGAAAGGGTCTACAATAATGCATGTTTTATGGTTGATGCTTGTATACCTTCCACCAGTCATTGTGTATCAATCCCACATAAGTGCAGTGCAAGTTGTTTTAGTAGGGTTATTCCTTTACAGAGGGCTGTGAAAGTATCCTTAACTTTCACAGATGTACCTGTCTGTACTGTATATTGAACTCTGTTTGTTTCTATTAAAACCTACTGGTTAGATGTTGCCTGTAAACCCTCTGTGCAGCAGATCAGCTTGGCCTCTCCTGGAGGTAGAGATGCTATAAATTCCCTCCCAAGGTTTTTATGGTAATGAGCGAGGCCACGGTGAGCAGAGAAAACCTAGAGAAGGAAGGTCAGACACAAAGGCAATTATATAAAAGCATACACACACACACATACACACACACACACACACTCAGCAAAAACACATACACAAACAGTTATGCACACACACACACACTCAGCAAAAAAAAGAAACGTCCCTTTTTTAGGACCCTGTCTTTCAAAGATAATTTGTAAATATCCAAATATCTTCACAGATCTTCATTGCAAAGGGTTTAAACACTGTTTCCCATGCTTGTTCAATGAACCATAAACAATTAATGGACATGCACCTGTGGAACGGTCGTTAAGTCACTAACAACTTACAGACGGTAGGCAATTAAGTTCACAGCTATGAAAACTTAGGACACTAAAGAGGCCTTTCTACTGACTCTTAAAAACACCAAAAGAAAGATGCCCAGGGTTCCTGCTCATCTGCGTGAACGTGCCTTAGGCATGCTACAAGGAGGCATGAGGACTGCAGATGTGGCCAGGGAAATAAATTGCAATGTCCGTACTGTGAGACGCCTAAGACAGCGCTACAAGGAGACAGGATGGACAGCTGATCGTCCTCGCAGTGGCAGACCACATGTAACAACACCTGCACAGAACTGGTACATCCGAACATCACACCTTCGGGACAGGTACAGGATGGCAACAACAACTGCCCAAGTTACCCCAGGAACGCACAATCCCTCCATCAGTGCTCTGACTGTCTGCAGTAGACTGAGAGAGACTGGACTGAGGGCTTGTAGGCCTGTTGTAAGGCAGGTCCTCGCCAGACATCACCGGCAACAATGTCACCTATGGGCACAAACCCACCGTCGCTGGATCAGAACAGGACTGCCAAAAAGTGCTCTTCACTGACGAGTCACGGTTTTGTCTCACCAGGTGTGATGGTTGTATTCGCGTCTATCATCGAAGGAATGAGCGTTACACCGAGGCCTGTACTCTGGAGCAGGATCGATTTGGAGGTGGAGGGTCTGTAATGGTTTGGGGCGGTGTATCACAGCATCATCGGACTGAGCTTGTTGTCATTGCAGGCAATCTCAATGCTGTGTGTTACAGGGAAGACATCCTCCTCCCTCATGTGGTACGCTTCCTGTAGGCTCATCCTCACATGACCCTCCAGCATGACAATGCCACCAGCCATACTGCTCGTTCTGTGCGTGATTTCCTGCAAGACAGGAATGACAGTGTTCTGCCATGGCCAGCGAAGAGCCCGGATCTCAATCCCTTTGAGCACGTCTGGGACCTGTTGGATCGGAGGGTGAGGGCTAGGGCCATTCCCCCGAGAAATATCCGGGAACTTCCAGGTGCCTTGGTGGAAGAGTGTGGTAACATCTCACAGCAAGAACATGCAAATATTGTGCAATCCATGAGGAGGAGATGCACTGCAGTACTTAATGTAGCTGGTGGCCACACCAGATACTGATTGTTACTTTTGACCCCTCCCCCTTTGTTCAGGGACACACTATTCCATTTATTTTAGTCACATGCCTGTGGAACTTGTTCAGTTCATGTCTCAGTTGTTGAATCTTGTTATGTTGATACAAATATGTACACATG